>NW_013617633.1:17429-17543 GCF_000695525.1 Brassica oleracea var. oleracea | reverse complement strand
AGAGAGAGAGAGAGAGATTTCTTACCGGCGACTGGAGCCACGGCGACGGGAGCCACCGCGACTGGAGGCACGGCGACTGGAGCCACGGCGACATCTTCCTCCGCCTCCACCGGA
>NW_013617633.1:0-17365 GCF_000695525.1 Brassica oleracea var. oleracea | reverse complement strand
GAGAGAGAGAGAGAGAGAGAGAGAGAGAGAGAGATCTTACCGGCGACAGCTTCCTCCGCCTCCACACGATTTGGAGCCATCACGACGGCGACAGCTTCCTCCGCGTCCACCGGATGTGGAGCTTCAAAAAAAGACGCGAGTTAACGATATTTACACCAAGGAAGAGGATATATAAGATCTGTACGCACGTACCTTCTTCCACGCTCGTACGCATGATGACTGCTGATGAGTCACCAGCAGCTTCTTCAGCAAACGCATCCTTCAAGTTGCTCATCTTTTTTGGATTCAATCGAAAGAGAGAATTGCTCTGTTTTTCTTTTCAGAGGAAAAAGTTTTACTAACCGCTTTCATTTGTCTCTCTCATGCTCACGCGTTTTATTGCTCGATACATCTTTTTTGGCACGCGCTCGATACATCTTTTTTTTTGCACGCGCTCGGTACGTACCTTTTTGTTTCTTGCATGACACGCACACTTTTTTTTTTTTTTTAAATGCAGACAATAAAGACTAATGTGGATCCTTTTAGATTTTGCAAAACAATTAGTATGGAAAATGATATGACGTGAGGGCAGTGAAACTATAGTTTTCAACTTTAAACGTCTAACCAATGCTGCTGGTTTCTGATAGCTAGCCAAAATGGTCCACTTCTAAGCTAATACATGATCAGTATTTTTGGGGGGTGTGGAAAGATCGACATGCTAGCTCATACTCTCATTTTGCAGTTGACGAGTTTAGCAACCTCTTTGCAAATATGAGAAAATAATTCTTAAAAAAAATAAGATATTTTTTTAATCATTATTCTTTATCTGAAAACATATTCCTTGTACTCTTTTCGTCGTTTTGTTTCGTTGCAGACCCCCCACGTGCATCTTTCTCTCTCCTAACAATCTACACAGCACCAAAAAATAGCTTTTGGTATTATATATTTGATCTCAAGAAATTGTACATGTTGTCACGTTATTATTTTGGTAAAATATTGCCACATTATTTTGCCAAAGCTAACCATATAACAACGTTTGGCAGAGTCCACAATAAGTCTAAAACACACCTGGGTAATTTTTCACGACAAAGTTTACGGAAGTAGACAAAACGTCCACGCACCATTCTCGTCATAAATTGTGATCATTCAGAATCAGATCACATATATATATACATATATATATCCAATGATTTGTTAACAGTAAGTTAGCTCGCGAGTGATGCCGAAGAAAATCTCTTTGTTGTTTCCAAGTACAAAGCGTCTGCGCTATACAGGCAGCAGCATCACGTTTTTATGATCGGGTTATTCTATGTCAGTTTTTATTTGTATTTGATGGTCTACTAATTAAGATATAATTGTGGTACTAGTAATAAGGCGCCATCTGATTTAAAAATGTAAAACTATAACATATATAATATATTTGTTAAATTTATATAGTATTTACGTATAAAATAATTATTAAAAACTTTTGAAAGATCACATACAACAACAAACGTATCACGTATATGCATATGAAGTTATAAATTCTACCTATTTCTTACTTACGTATCTTTTGTTTCTTGCATGAAACTCACACATTTTTGTTTAAAAAGAAAAAAAAAACATTTTAAAAGTTGCAGGCAATAAAGACTTATGTGGAACTTTGAGATTTTGCAAAACAATAAGTATGCAAAACTTCCTATCCATGTTTTTCGATTTCTATATTTTTCTCTTATGTTTTGAGGGCTTGCAATGGTAGAGCGGACTCCTTGGCGAAATCTGCTCATCATATTGCCTCCCCTGCTTTGTACTAAACTTTTTAAGCTTATGAAATCTATAAGTTGCCCCCAAAAAAAAGATGTCATGCATGTCATATAAATTAGCTCTAAAAATTATAACATGTTTTTAGAAAATATCATGCATGAAAGAGTACAAATCTTCACGTTATAGTATATAGACATATCTACGGTCGTATTTGATAAACTATATCTTGAAGAAAATTAATGTCCAGTGGTGAATCGGACTTCCTTTTTCCAGATAATCAGACACAAAGGTTAAAGTGCAGGCATAAAACATGAAAATTGTGTGCATTTTAATTTAAATTACTGTTCATTACTAGTTTTTCAGAATGTTTATGCTACTGTCCTTTTCCCACATATTATTTCCTTGTTACGGTCAGACCTTTGCTACGAACCTTGTTTAAGTTGTTACATGCATCAAGAAGAAACTAAGCTTTCAAATACTCCTAGACCGGTAGACCATCTTTAACGAACAACAACGAGAAAGAGAATGCGTGCTTGATACCAATACAAGAACACACGATTAAACTCTATAAAAATATCATAAAACCAGCAGTTAATAATAACATACGTGTTTTTAATCTAACACACAAAACAAAACAAAAAAAGAAGCATTAGAGAGGTAAAAGTATAACGTCTAATTCAAGTCTCCAAGTACACGACACTCTCACTCTGATCCATCAACATCACCTTAATGGTCGATTTATCAATACTAAACCAGTGGTCCGGTATTCCTTTTATTTCGATCTTTGTCATATCATTGCTTCCAAGGTCATAAGAGAGAATGTGAAAGGGAGAAAACATATCCTCTGGTATAAAGAAAACCTTGTTATTGTGAGTTGTACCTTTCATGTTGTATATAGTTTTGTTATTAATAACCAAATGTAGCTGAGAAGACTGCAAAACCATAGTTTTCCTTGACCAGCTCTTCTTGGTCCCAGCATCTTCCACGGCCCATAAATCAAGCATACCCTTTTCCCTAAGATTGGTTTGGTCAATGATAGTTACTTTGCCACCATACTCTATAAGACTCACATTCATCATCCTTAGAAGCACTTCATCTCCGTCCCTACGAGGTACTTGGATCATTTTGAAGTCTCCGGATCTAATGTGGAAGCTCACAAGCGCTAAATTATAGCTATCAGTCCAACCCATGTAATATATAACCCCATCAATACACATTCCTCTTTTGGCCGGAATGTGAGGAAGAAAGTCTGGTGCAGTTGGAGACGCCTTTTTCCAGGAACCTTCTCCTCCAGCTTTTAGGACAAAGACCAGATGTTCTGACCTTATCTCTCCCAAATGTTTCACGTAGACACCAGTTGACCAGAGCACATTATACTGGTCCATAACTGGGTCATATCCAAAATAGTAACTGCATGTTTTGGCGGCTTCTTCTTCTGTAGGAGCTGGTATGATGTTTTGGGATTTGATGGCGGCAGGTATGGTGACTAGTTGTCGGGTGGCAGGGTTATAGATCTTCGGCTTTCTCATAAAGCAGTAGCACATGAAGCCATGAAGATTTTGTAAGACGTAGCCTCCCACCCGAGGGCTGGTCAGATTGTGGTCAACCACAAAGCTATTAGGATAACTAGTGTCTGGAGCCAATGATAGTGTTACAGAGTCACGGTAGTCATTGTTATTCTGCAAACACATGTAAATCCGAGGACGAGGTCTGGTTGGGACTGTGAGAAAACGGTTGCTGAAATATCTTGAGCTGATAAACGATGACCAAAGCTTTGAGACACACTTGAATCTCATCAGAGATTTTGCGGGCAGTCTCGCAAGGATCTCCTCCATTACCACATCATTAGGAATCTCCCTCTGCTGCAGTATTCTTCTCTTCATTCTCTTCGGATGATGGATCACCGATAAACGGAAAGACAATCCCACGTGATAGAGCAGCTAAAGAAACCTATGAATCCGACAGATAGAGGGAGAGGAAAAAAGTGGCCGTTTAGGGTTTTAACACATATATATAGTCCGTTTCTTATATGTAGTGCTCAATTTAAGTCTGATGGTTGATTATTAATGAATTAAAAATATTACATTTAAATACTATTATTTACTTTTAATTTAGTTTCCTTTTTATAATTTCCAAATAACATATATAATAAAAAGTAAATATTTATAAAGTTTAAAAAGCAAATTTGGAAACGAAAATATATGTATATATATTATGATTTCATTAAAAAGGAAAATTCAAAAAATGGTAAGATTCCATTTAAAAATATTTGTAAATAACATAAAATATAATTTTGAAGTAATAAAATAGTTTCTTTATATCTATATTTTTTTATATGAAAATATATATTTGTATATAATGTGAATACCAAAGCAAATCAAATAATTATATAATATTTTAAAATAGCATAACACTATATACTTTAACGAGAGAGATATATTATATTATTATAATTTCACTAGGCTTTTAGGTTAGTTCTGCATTTGATTCAAGTTTGGGTATAGGTTTGGGGTTAAAATCAAGTTGTGGGTTAGTTTTGGTAAAAACCCCAAAATTATATCTCTATAATATTATATTATTTGAGAAGTCAGTTTTCTATGTGTCGCGTTCACGTTATGTCTCATGATGTTTGATTACACTGATACTCTTAATGAACTAGAGATTAATCCGCGCTACGCGCAGAACTATATTAATTTTCAAATGTTAGTTATCTAATTATTCTTATTGTTTTATAGCAAATTGTAATATTAAAATATATTTTTAATATATTATTTATTTTATTTAACATTTTCAGATAGATAGTTAATACATCTTTTCTACTTCTTATATTATATATATATTTTTATTTTTTATTTCTTCTATATTGTATATTTATTTATACTAATATTACTCTAGATATTTAATGTAATATTTTTATTTCTTATATAGTAAATTTAATTATTGTTTCGTTTTTTATTATTATATTATATATTTATTTATTCTAATATTTTTACTTTATATTAAATAAAAATATTGAGAAATATTTTAACTTAATATTTGTATTTCTTCTACTGCATATTTACTTATTATTTTTTTTATATTGCATATTTACTTATTCTAATATTACGATTGATGTTTAATGTAATATTTATATTTTTATATTGTATATTTACTGATTATTTATTAGTAAAAAAAATTAGATAGATGTTTAATTTAGTTTTTATATTTCTTATTTACTTATTGTTTATTTTTCTTATATTTTATATATACTTATTCTAATTTTTTATTTTATATTAAATGATAATATTACGATAAATGTTTAATGTAATATTTATATTTCTTATATTATATATTTAATTATTATTTATTTTTATATCATACATTTATTTATAAAATCTTTTGGAAATAATAAAAATGTAGAAGTATACATTTTTTCAGATAGATGTTTAATGTAGTTTTTTCATTTTTTATATTGTATATTTACTTATTATTTATTGTTTTTATAAAGGGCTTTATTCTTTATTGTTTCTTTTATTGTATATTTACTTAATCTAATTTTATTACTATTATATCTAATGGTAATATAATGATAAATGTTTAATGTAATATTTCTATTTTTATACTGTATATTTATTTTACTATACATTTTTCAGATTGATGTGTAAATTTTTTTTTCCAGCATTTATATTGATTTTCAAATGCTATATTATTTATTCTAATTTTCTTCCTTTTATATCAAACGATAATATTATAATAGTCTTTTAATGTAATATTTACTTATTATTTATTTTCTTATACATTTTGCTGATAGATTTTTAACGAATTTTTTCTATTTCTTATATTATATATTTATTTTATTTTTTTCAATATTGTATATTTACTAATTATAATATTATGCTAGATGTTTATTGTAATATTTATATTTCTTATATTGTATATTTATTTATTGTTTTTGTTATATTGTATATTTACGTATTCTTATTTTTTTTTGTTTTTATATTAAATGATGATATTAAGATATATTTCATGTAATATTTATATTTCTTATATTGAATATTTACTTATGATATATTTTTATTTTCCTGATATCAAATGATAATATTACAATAGAAGTTTTATGTAATATTTTTGTTTCTGATATATATATTAACTTATTATCTTTTATATTGTATATTTATTTAGTATCTATTTTTTAATACCACATGGCTTCTTTTGAAAAATAGATTTTTATATTTATGTGGATGGTCTATGGAAAACACTTAGTTTTTAATATGAAAAATAGATAATTAATTGTAACAATTTCATAAAAAAACTAATACAATGTTTACAATTAAAAGATAATTACTTTACATTCTTTTGGATTCCTATTATTGATAGATTAATTTATACCAAATTTATTTTGACTAATGTAGTATTTACATTTTCTATATTGTATATTACTTTTTAATGTAGTATTTTCATTTTTAAATTGTGTACTTAATTATTATTAATTTTTGTATATTATATATTTAAATATTTAAATGCATATTTACATGTAGTATTTCCATTTTTTATTTTTTATTTTTACATTTTAAGATAGATGTTTAATGCTTAAGGTACTTTTCCATTTTTATTATGTATTTACTTATCAATATTATTTTCATATATTATATATTTACATAATATCTATATTTTACATTTTAAGATAAATGTTTAAGGCTTAATGTACTTTTTTTAATTGTGTATTTACATTTTAAGATAAATGTTTAAGGCTTAATGTACTTTTTTTAATTGTGTATTTACATTTTAAGATAAATGTTTAATGCGTAATGTACTTTTTATATTTTTATGTTATGTATTTACTTATTAATATTATTTTTGTATATTATATATTTTTAAATTGTGTGTTTACTTATTATTGTATATATAACTCATATACTATATATTTATGCATTTAAATGTATATTTACTTATATTTTCGTATGTACTTAATATTTCCATTCTTTATTTTTTTATTTACATTTTAAGATAGATGTTTAGTGCTTATTGTAATTTTTTTCATTTTTTATATTATGTATTTACTTATTAATATTATTTTAGTATATTATATGTTTACTTAATATCAATATTTTAGTATATTATATGTTTACTTAATATTCACAGATTATGGAAACCTCTCCATCAAGTATTATCAATAACAAGATCCTAGAGTCCTCTGTTATTGATCCTTTAACCACATCAACTAATCATTGTGCCTTTGAGAGTCCTTCTCGTTTTACAGTGTTAGAAGAAGTGGATGAAGCTGAAATTGAGCCTTCAAACTCATTCAGCTTGACTAGAGGTGGGAGAGAGTCAAAGCCTCCCATCAAGTACCAAAACATGGAATGGAAGACAGTCTGAGGGAGAGGAAACCGTGGCCGACGAGGCCGTGGCTCCTATCATTAGCTAGTGTCTTTCTCACCATCAATGGTTTATCTAGTCTCAACCTTTGTTGTTTCATTGGTTTGAGATTCACTCTTACATGAAACTTGTTTCATTCCAGCTTTTCCAAACTATAAGATTTCCAATTTTATCTTGTAATAGTTTAAGTTTTAAATTGAAAGCCCTTAGTTCAAAAAAAAAATATTTTACATTTTAAGATAGATGTTTAAGGTTTAATGTACTTTTTCTATGTTTTTTAAATTGTGAATTTACATTTTAAGATAATTTTTTAATTCTTAATATATTTTTTATATTTTTTTATTATGTATTTACTTTTTAATATTATTTTCGTATATTATATATATTTTAAATTGTATATTAACTTATTATTGTATATATAATTTGTATATTATATATTTGCATATTTAAATGTATATTTACTTATATTTTCGTATGATTTAATGTACATATGGTAATAATGTGTAGTATAGTAATATGATTTAATGTAATAAGGTAATAATAATATTCATGCCACGTGGTATCTTTTAGAAGAAATTTTTTCGCTGGTGTGGACGCTAACTGGAGCCTCAAAAGATCCATTTTATTAATATAGATTAAAAATATTATATTTAAATACTATTATTTACTTTTAATTTAGTTTCCTTTTTATAATTTTCCAAATAACATATATAATAAAAAAGTAAATATTTATAAAGTTTAAAAAGCAAATTTGAAAACGAAAATATATGTATATATATTATGATTTCATTAAAAAGGAAAGTTCAGAAAATAGTAAGATTCCATTTAAAAATATTTGTAAATAACATAAAATATAATTTTAAAGTAATAAAATAGTTTCTTTATATCTATATTTTCTTATATGAAAAATATATATTTGTATATAATGTGAATATCAAAGCAAATCAAATAATTATATAATATTTTAAAATAGCATAACACTATATACTTTAACGAGAGAGATATATTGTATTTTATTATTATTAAAATTATATATTTTCTCAATATAGTTTTCTTTTAAATTTTTATGTTTCTAGAACTTAATATATAATCAAGATACCAAAGCAAATCGGAATTCTCATTTTAAGATTATTTAATCCACGTCAGTAATTCTCTCATTTAATGTGGGACCCATAAAACCAAAGCAATTTGGCATATCGTCGGTTTAGTATGTTCTACTATCGATTTAGTATGTTCTTTGTGTTCCTTTAATTGTTAGGCCATTAATGGACTCCGAAGCCTATATTAAAATTATATCTCTATAATATTATTTGAGAAGTCAGTTTCCCATGTATCGCGTTCACGTTAAGTCTCATGATGGTTGATTACACTGATACTCTTAATGAATTAAAAATATTACATTTAAATACTATTATTTCCTTTTAATTTAGTTTCCTTTTTATAATTTTCCAAATAACATATATAATAAAAAGTAAATATTTATAAAGTTTAAAAAGCAAATTTAAAAACGAAAATATATGTATATATATTATGATTTCATTAAAAAGGAAAGTTCAGAAAATAGTAAGATTCCATTTAAAAATATTTATAAATAACATAAAATATAATTTTGAAGTAATAAAATAGTTTCTTTCTATCTATATTTTCTTATATGAAAAATATATATTTGTATATAATGTGAATACCAAAGAAAATCAATTAATTATATAATATTTTAAAATAGCATAACACTATATACTTTAACGAGGGAGATATATT
Organism: Brassica oleracea var. oleracea; assembly: GCF_000695525.1. NCBI lineage: Eukaryota > Viridiplantae > Streptophyta > Magnoliopsida > Brassicales > Brassicaceae > Brassica > Brassica oleracea. Next base: position 8,527 of record NW_013617633.1, on the reverse strand, counting down.
GTATTTTATTATTATTGAAATTATATATTTTCTCAATATAATTTTCTTTTAAATTTTTATGTTTCTAGAAATTAATATATAATCAAGATACCAAAGCAAATCAGAATTCTTATTTTAAGATTATTTAAAATAAATTTGAATTTACCATTCATTAAATCTAAGGCATAAAATTATTTAGAATTTAAAAAAATATTTTAGTTATTGTAAATATTGATATGTGTTCATGAACTTCCAAAAATGTATGAGTTAATTATTTTGTACTTATATATATGCATGAGACTTTAGAGTATTGTCGTTATATTAATTTATATAATTTGGAAGAAGACACTTTAGTTTATTTTTTATTTTATTTTAATCACAATATATCTTAAGGTATACATAATTTTCCTAAAATATATTTATATATTCAAAATAAAAACCAACCTAAATACACATAATAAAATTAATGAAAATTTTAAAATATTTAGAATAAAATATTTAATAGATGAATTCAGAAAAATATATGCAATCGAATATATCCAAATGATAACTAAATCAACTGTAAAAAAACCGAGTAGATCTAATATATCTAAAATAATATTTCTATTCCAAAATTTTTATCAAGGTATGAGCTTTTCATCTGACATGTTTGCATTGTCTGGTCAAAAATAGGTGCCACGTCTAACCTGCTATACTGTTGGTGATGTGGATTGTTTTACTTTTTTCGGGGCAGGGAACTGAAAAAGGATCCATCCATACGACAGGTCTACAAGCTAGCGACCAGTATCCACGGTATTTTTGAGCAAGCCTCTGAAAAGATCCTCATGACTGATCGGTTAAGAAGAGAAGCAGTTGACTATGAGAAGAAGCTGGGTTCCATCACAAGTCGGGGCATGAGTCTGGAGAAATTACAAGCCGACCTCGATCGATGCCATCAGGCAAGAGAACCAAAGTCTTGAGAAACAACTGGTTTATACTTCACTCTGAGGAACGTACCGTTTGTAGAGTATTCGAGGTTTAACAAAGAGCCATCTGCTAGGGTGCTTTCAGGTTTTGAGTGTATTTGTTTCATAGAGAATGAGTAAAAAGATTTCTGAATGCTAAAGAAAGACCAAAAGGTTATTCAGCCAAGTCATATCTGATATATGTTTGTAAGAGAATACAAACTAAAAGAGACATCATCAGTTTCTAATAAACTATTCCATTGGGATCATCTTCCCAAACATCGTTCTTTATGTATTATCACAACAAGAAAAATATGGCAAAAAGGTTTGCTACATTGAAAGCTCATCTTCTTCTTCTTCCCTCTTGTAATTGTCAAACCTAAATTCCTCTGGGGATGATGTTTCCTATTTACACCCAAAAATCCAGACTTTAACACGTTTGATGTGTATCTACAGACATTATATGAAACATTGTAGCTTCTTGTGCGAGCATTGTGTTTCAATGACTACGAATCGTTTTAATGGATTTATTTTAATTAATATTTATCATTTGCAATGGCTAGTTATAAGTTGGTGTTTGTTTATGTGGATAAGTTGAGGACCAGATTCTCAACAGTGCAAGTGATCTAGTTCTTCTTTTTTGAGTCTAAATCACATCACTGCGCTATGTGCCAGAGCCTCAAATCTTTAAATTTTGTTTCTTTTGGTGAAGAAAACACATTTCTAACAAGAAAATTTGTGTTTTTAATCGAGATCTTTGTGTACAACTTTCACCTGAACCCCTGTAAATGCCTTGATACTAATTTACAAACTCAACACACTCTAAACGTTAGTTAGAGAGCTTTTAGGATCGTCGCTTGGGTTGCAAGGCAACAGTTGTTCAACAATCTCCGTGAAATGGTAAGGTTATTTTTTACCGTTCTTTCTTCTTTTCTTATTTGAAAAAAGGAAATACAGTGGGTCTCTCTCCTCTCCTAGAAAGAGAGTTCTCTCTCGAACTCTTTTGCTCTCTTATCAATAAAAAATCTTTTAGAGAGTTTAAAGCTTGTTTGAGAGTGAGAGAGATCTTCACTTTTTTGTTCCCCGGTTTCGGTTTCATCCGACCGGCATCCGACTCCGGCGACGCTCCATCTCCTCGGAAGTTGTTGTCCGGCTTTTGACTAGTCCTCCGGTGACGTCGGCCGGCTTGCTCTCCAGTCTTTTCTGGAGTTTTTTCCTGGTTTTTGTTCGATCATCGTTTTGTCGCCTCCTGTTTCAACTGACTCTTGATCCGACTCTTCGATTGCTCTTTCCTTTCCCTTGCGTGGGATGTTTCATCTTCAAGCTTATTTTTATCATAAAAGATGTCTGGTCTACCTTTCAGAAAAATCGAAGATTTGTTGGTTCGATTGTAGACGGTTGAGTTTATCTGATGAAACGATTGATCTGTCAGATTAGGTTTCTCGACTTCGATTGGGTGAGGGCGGTTCTGTTTGAACGGCCTTCTTCTCTGGTTGGTCTCTGCTGTTTGTGGAGCTCCGTCGTAGCGCCTCCTCTCTGACTCCAGAGGAAGATGATGCATCCTTACCTTGACGCGTGTTTCTCTATCGATCGGCGTTAGAACACGTGCTGGATGTCCGATCGTTTCTTCCTCGACGGTTTTTCTCTTGATGGGCCTTTGTCCTTGAGAGTTTTGTATAGACTGGACCTTTGTGTTGGGCTTTGTTATGTTTGTGTTGCCCATGTTTGGGCCTTGGTGTTATGGTGTAAAACTCTGCCCGTTTGGGCTTTGCTTTAATAAAATTTTCAGTGAAAAAAAAAAAAAAAGGAAATACAGTTGTAACTTCACAAGTGACATGCATGCGTGATAGATTATCACGGAGTCCCAAAAAAATACGACCGTTATACGGTAAGAAAATTTATTACTTTTGTGATCAATTTCCATTTCCCTTTTGCAGCATTAATTGGAAAAGAAAACTATACAACGGACATATCTCTTACTTCTTCTATAAATACTCACTCTTTTACTTCGCTCGACGCATCCAAATTTCCCACTCTTTATTTTCTTTATAAAAATTCATGTTTCTTCTCGAGCAAAGCTTTTTTTTCTCTGAAAATGATTTTTTTGTTACGGGAAAACTTATATGTTGCATCACTTTGTTTCATGGCATTTACTGTGTTCTTCTGGAGGATTTTCTGGCTGTGACAGAGGGTATTACCAGAGTGGAAACGAGGGAAGCGCAAGCCAGATGACGAAGTCATTTCGATCATGGAGAGGTTTACGAGCACCTTCTCGAGCCGGAATGTTTTACTGAGACGAACTCTTTCTCTCCGGGCCTCACCCATAATATTAATATGAGGAAAGCATCTCGTTAATTTCGTGTCAAAAGATTGACATCGGATCCGGTCAGTTTTTCTTTTTAAACTAAGAAAATTATTTTTTTTTACTTTTTATTTTTGGTTTTAAATTTTGATATTATATAATATATATTGCACAATTCTTTCTATAAAATTTTCTATGGTCAGTTAACGGGGTTATGTTTAATATGTTATTCGTATTGTAAATTTAAAACTTATACTAGTTTTCATTTTGGAGAAAGGTGTGGGTGATAAATTTCAATATGTTAAAAACAGACTAAATTATTGCATCCAGTCTATAGAATTTCTATAGTCTGTAAGTTTTGGTGTACATGTTTAACATGTTTTTTTTATTGTAAATTTAACACTTACATTAATTTTCATTTTGGGAAAAAGTTTAAGATAATGAATTGCAATACGTAGAAGAAGCAAACCAAACTATGGTCCGTTAGCCGGTGTATATGTTTAATATGTTATTCATATTGTAAATTTAAGACTTATACTAGTTTTCATTTTTGAGAAAGGTGTAGGTGATAAATTTCAATATGTTAAAAACAAACCAAACTATTGCATCCAGTCTATAGAATTTCTATAGTCCGTAAGTTTTGGTGTACATGTTTAACATGTTTTTTTTATTGTAAATTTAACACTTACATTAATTTTCATTTTGGGAAAAAGTTTAAGGTAATGAATTGCAATATGTAGAAGCAAACCAAACTATGGTCCGTTAGCCGGTGTATATGTTTAATATGTTATTCATATTGTAAATTTAAGACTTATACTAGTTTTCATTTTAGAGAAAGGTGTAGGTGATAAATTTCAATATGTTAAAAACAAACCAAACTATTGCATCCAGTCTATAGAATTTCTATAGTCCGTAAGTTTTGGTGTACATGTTTAACATGTTTTTTTTATTGTAAATTTAACACTTACATTAATTTTCATTTTGGGAAAAAGTTTAAGATAATGAATTGCAATACTTAGAAGCAAACCAAACTATGGTCCGTTAGCCGGTGTATATGTTTAATATGTTATTCATATTGTAAATTTAAGACTTATACTAGTTTTCATTTTAGAGAAAGGTGTAGGTGATAAATTTCAATATGTTAAAAACAAACCAAACTATTGCATCCAGTCTATAGAATTTCTATAGTCCGTAAGTTTTGGTGTACATGTTTAACATGTTTTTTTTTATTGTAAATTTAACACTTACACTAATTTTCATTTTGGAAAAAAGTTTAAGCTAATGAATTGCAATATGTAGAAGCAAACCAAACTGTTGCATCATGTCCATAGAATATTTTATGGTCTGTTAAAAGTGTAATATATATTTTTAGTATTGTAAATTTAACACTTAAAACTAATTTTCAAAGTTTTCCTTGAGTATGCAAAGTGTTTTGATTTATTTTTAAAGTTTTCAACAATACGTTTAATATGTTTTTTTCCCTGTTGTAAATTTGACGAGGGAAGGGCAAAAGTCATCGCGGAAGTGATCAAAATTTATTGATAAGAAGGAATCTGAGATCGAGGAGATACACTGAAACAGAAAGAGGTATCAAGAAACTCAAAAGTAAGTTTAATATGTTTATAAATTGTTTTGATTTTAATCACTTGCTTCATAGCACTTACTGTTTTGTCTTCTTTTGGAGGATTTTCTGGCCGTACCAGAGTAGGAACGAGAACCAAGTTAGATACTGAAACAAAAGAGTAGCAAGAAACTCAAAAGTAAGCCAAAGTGGAGCTGTGGAGAGTTCACATTCACAGCATAACGAGATTTCCTTAAAAAGAGAGAGTTCAAGAATGCATTTATTACAATGACTATTAACATACTTATGGGGGGTAGATAAAATTTTCATAACAATTTGTAATAGCTAAGTTTATATTTCCCGAAATCAGAGTTAATAATATTTCAGACTGAAACCGAGAACAGAATCATCAGAAGAATTGAAAAAAAAAACTGAGAAAGGGAAACTCCAAGAATCCATTTTATTGGCATCATAAAAAAACAAGAAGATGTTGCGGATACATGTTGAAGGGAAAGCTTTACGATGAATGATTCTCATCGGATTTGTAAATTTTGTGATCATCATCAGCCTCACTACTCTGATGTACATTAAGGATAAGAGAGTGTCAATGTTTGACAAATGACAAAGTGCCAATAAAAAAGTAAAATAAACATTAGACCATTAGACTCAACAAATCTTTTAATTATAAATAATACTGGACCTCATGACAATGCAACTACAAAGAGCCAAATCTTAAGTTTCACAAACAATATAAGACCGTTTTAAAAAGATAGAAACTAACAAAACACACATATATAACGCTCTCTGTCTCGAGTTTTAAAATGCATGAGAACAACACAAAGAACAAACATCCCAGAGCTCCACATGATCTCTCTTTGCCTGCAACACTCTTTTTGAAACCGATGTAAATAACTCCACCTATGTTAGCTAGTGACCAGTATCCACGGTAGGTTTGAGCAAATCTCTGAAAAGATCCTCATGACTGATCGGTTAAGAAGAGAAGCAGTTGACTATGAGAAGAAGCTGTGGAGAAATTACAAGCCGACCTCGATGCCATCAGGCAAGAGAACCAAAGTCTTGAGAAACAACTGAATTAATGTGGTTTATACTTCACTCTGCTAGGGTGCTTTCAGGTTTTGAGTGTATTTGTTTCATAGAGAATGAGTAAAAAGATTTCTGAATGCTAAAGAAAGACCAAAAGGTTATTCAGCCAAGTCATATCTGATATATGTTTGTAAGAGAATACAAACTAAAGAAGAGACATCATCAGTTTCTAATAAACTATTCCATTGGGATCATCTTCCCAAACGTTCTTTATGTATTATCACAACAAAATAAATATGGCAAATGAACACGAAGGGAACAAGACACTGAGAGACTTGAACTGGAATTTTATAACATGCAACAAAATTATGAGTGTCAAAATCTCAAAAGAAACACTCACAAGTAACTCAAGTTCATGAGTTCTCCAGTTGAAGCCGGCAGCGAATGAGTTGTTTGAAAGATCGAGTGTCTGAAGCTTCTCCAACCTCCCAATCGTATCAGGAATTGGACAAGAGATTGCATTGTTTTGCAACAACCTACACCACAAGCCTTAAGCTCAACAAAGAACAATTGAAAAGACTAAGGAAAAAGAATTAAACATAGCAAAGAAGAGTATATAGCTTACAGATTGTAGATAATTGAGGTCTCCGAGTCTAGGAGACAATGTACCAGACAAGCTTTGGCTAGGAAGTCCTCTGTTTCATATAGCGGATAAGGTCACAAGACATAAGTCTCAAATATATATTTGGTTACTTTGAATTGTGTACTAGAGAAAAGAGAAGAGTCACATTGCAAAGACATATCTATCGGTGCTGAAACAGCCACAACAACATCATCAAACGTTTCAAATATCATCACCAAAAACATAAATAATGATAAAGCAGAAGAGGTGATGTTACTTACTTGTGCTGAAACAGCCACAACATCACCAAACCAGTAGGAGAGGTCTTTATCGAGTGTCCAAGTTGGACACAATCATTGACAACATTTTCACCCGGCCTCGAACACTTTCACTTTCTCTCCTTGATTCTTCCGGATCATATAGCTTCCACGCGAGGTGGGGGTGGGTGGGGGCTGGATAAATATCCAGAGAAAGAAACAAAATTAAAAAGGGTCCGCAAGCGATCAAATACTGTTCTGTAGTAAAATAGTTGTAAAGCTCTTCATAGTATTGAGTAGCACTCACTATATATTTCCAGAAAGGTCTAGCGTCGTTCACATATCTTAGTTTTAAACCCGAACTAGAGCTTGACCCGTGCATTGTGTAGAATTGGTTTTTAGTTTAATTTAATAAATTATTTAATGAAAATTTTAAACATATATATATATTATTTAGATAATTTTAGGTTTCTGCCCTGATCCGGAAGAATTGAACTCGAATCCCGCCTGGAAATTTATAATACCCGAATGAAGTTTAATTTTAAAAATCCCAAAAGTCCGATACCTGAAAACCCAATATGTATACGAACATGTACATGAATGCTCATGTCTAACTGATTACGTAAACAAAAAAAATCTTTGTTAACTTGTTTGAATTTTTGTCACTAATAGAACAATTTCATTCAAACATGTGAAATTTTTAATGGTTAACACATAAAATATTATGGTAAATACAATAAATGAAATTGTTTAAAAGAGTGAAAAAATGTAAAAGATGTAATAAAACACTTAAAATATGTAAGTTTTGTTTTGTACTTTTATAATAAATAATGTCGGATTATTTGGAAAAGACGATAAATGAAGTGGTTAAAATTGGTTTTAAAAAAATGAAAAAAGATGTAAGAAATCACCTTAAATTAGCTAAGTAATGTTTTGTACTCCAGTTTTAATAGAGAAATAAGATTGGTACAGAGTTATAATTATTTTGAAAACCCCTAATCTCTCTCTCTCTCTCTCTGGCGGCTGCTTTGTCCGGTCGCCGGAAATCAACTGTTTTTCTTCTTTATTCTTCTCATGTCTTCTGTTCTTTTCTGTTATCCTTTTGTAATTTTTTGTGTGCTTTTTGTAGTTATTGTGATCTATATTGGTCATTATTGAGTCAGATCTTGTAGCTGACAAGAAGATCCGACGAGTAGAGTACTATGTTGGTGTGGCACTGTGTATTTGTCTACTCGGGTTTCTATATGGATTTGACCAGATTTTGTAAGAGTTTATGGTTCCTGGTAGAGTGACGGTCTTCTCGTTAAGTTTTGGATCCTTGTGGAGTGACGGTTTTGGTGTTTGATTGATTTGCTTAACCTTCTTGACATTCTGGTGGCAGTGAAAACGGTAAGAGATCATAGCCTTTTGGCTCGTCATGTTTCCCTTGGCTGCAACAACTATTCAGTGAGGAAGCTGGTCAGTAAAAGCTTACGCCTTGAGAATTAGTACAAAAACTAGTATGTTGGTTGGTACTATATCAATCTTTAGCGAATATGCATTTTTGAGCTTTTATGTTACCTACTGATAATTTTTTATAGTTTATTTACATTTTTAAAAGCTGGTTGTTTGAAAAAAAAAGAGTTAGTGTTAATCAAGAGCCATGATAGTCTAGCACTAAAAGTCTAAAACATATATAATGTGCAAGTCAAACAAAATAATTAAATAATATTTTTAAATATTTCAAAACGAAAACTAACGAATAGAATTTTCAAATTTTATTCTATTTTATTAATTTGAAAACTTGTCATAAATATTTGGAAGAATATACTATAAACA
>NW_013617632.1:22016-32411 GCF_000695525.1 Brassica oleracea var. oleracea | reverse complement strand
TTTTTTTTTTTTTTTTTTTTTTTGGTATGCTTAGTAATTACTCACAAGCAGGGTGAAAAAATAAAATAAAAACAAAGGAGCTTTATGAATTAACTAACGCAAATGTTCCCTCATTCGTACCATGAAAACCTGCATACCAATCGAATTGCGGGCAGGCACTAGACCCTTCACCTATTCGTTATAGTTTAACTTAAATTTGATTCTTTTCGTAGTTTAATGTATAGCCAGTGCCCAGACCCTGAGAAAATTTTAAAATTTTAAAGGTAAAAAAAATTTAATAGTATCTTTTGGCTTTAATTTAACAAATTTCCATTATGTATATTAGTTCTTAAAATTTAAGAATTCAAAACCAATGTTTCATTTTATTATGTCCAGAGGCGATTTTGTTTTATAGAAGACATATTTAAAATTGTTCACATAAATGGAATAGATTTGTTAAAGAAAAAACATACTTAAAAGTCAATGTTTGTAAAAAGGAAAATTAGTCAATGTTTTTTACATGGGAGTTTGAAAAGGCATAGAAGCAGATGTCCTCCTCTTACACAAGATTTGTGGCTCCGCCACTGGTTATAAAAATTGGCTCTGTATATGTAGCCAAGGTTGTTTTTACAATTTTTAATATCTAACCAAAACCAAACAAGTTAATGTAAGGGTTTCTCACGTGAAGGTCGGGTCATGCAATCCGAAATATTATACATGTACGTACGTGCGTGTACATATATGTATGTATGTGCTGTATTTTGATGTGATAAAGAAAACAAACCATGCCCAGTTCAAAAAAAAAAAAACCATGCATCAAATTTGTTTGGTGCAGACACTAAAATACAGAGGTGGCCAGGTGGGGGTGACAGAAACAGAAAGAGCGTGTGTGATATTGAGAGCCCCGAAAAGAGATTATTGGAGAAAGGAAGTGAGCACATGGAGAAGCTTGTTTGTGTTTCCGACGATGAAAGAAGGGAATATTACAAACCAACAAAAGTCAAATCTGTCTTATTTGGAACTCAAGGATCTGAATCATTTTGACAACTGATCAAGCAGAACATTCAAGAAAAAATACAGTATAAAAGAGCAAACTCTTTTTTTTCAAAAATATCAGGATACATGTTGAAAAGACAATAGATACATCATACATACATGTTTTTGGAAACCTCAGCTATCATAGACTGTATGTAATTTATGTTTAAAATAAATAAGACGCATACATATTTTTAGAAACCTCGGCTACTATATATAGACTGTATATATGTTTACACTAAACAGTAGATAGATAGTTCCAAAATTTAAGTGTGAATTAGATTTGTGAAGTTTCATGGTTATACACGTGGCCAGTCCCGGCCCTGGGCTAAAGCTCATAAAACTTGAGTTTTAGACGCCAAATATTATTAACATTTCGAGGGCACCATATTTTGAAATGTCTCTTTAGTCTGGTAGTCTGTTAACTTGTCTGATTTTCCTACATGTGAAAAGTTTGATATCTTCCTTTTGTATCCCATTAAGTCTTCTTTTAATAATGATTGCAAGTAAGTGAGTGGTAACAGATACGATTGCTCTTAATAGATTTTTTGTTTATTTTTAGTATATAGAACATTAAATACGGAGAGTATAAATATATAAAAATCTAGTCTATGTTCTCCAATTATTTAATGTATTCTACTAATTCAAAATTGACCATTTTTAATTATTTATGTTCTCTATTGTTCACTGACTGTTGTTGGAATTGTTATATCTCTCGTTTTAATGTTTAGTTTTTTTTTAAAACTAAAGTTCAACAAAATTGTTTACGTTGGAATATGTTTCATAAGTTATTAAACATATTGTCTATAATATTAATCGAACATGAACTAGTTAAAACACTTGGTTATTCAAAATTTGTGAATAACTTTGAAAGAAAATTTGCAAAAAAATTATTGATATTTATGTACTTTATATAAAATTTTAATGTTAAAAATGCAAAAAAAAAAAAATTGTAACTAAAGAGCAACATTTTTTGAATGTGCTTTAGGCACCACCGGACTCCGGGGCGGCACTGTATGTGGCTAACAAAAATAGAGAACATCTATCTGAAATAAAACTCGTATAAGTTGGAATTGGGGTTTTTAGAAACATTTCCGTTATCTTAATTGGTTGAAAGTATAATAAAGGTGAAACATTCGTTTGATCTCATATTGAACTTCTTCTCCTTGACATATATACTTGTATTAATCTCTAACCACCAAAAAAAGTTTAGTGCACTCTGCGCTCTCTGCTATTTTTCATCATGTTTCTCATATTTGGAAAGCTATTACTTTCGTGTTACAAAAAAAAAGGAAAGCTATTACATCCTTACCTTCCCATTATTATAATTTTCATCCATTATAAAAGTTATAAATCTATCGACGTGGTAAGAGAATTAAATGGCTCACGTGAACCTGGTAGAAGAAGCAAAGCAAAGACAACTTTGACAAACAACTAAGCAAGTATGCTAAAAGTCCTTGATTATCAATTATTGAACTACACGCTTTCGTACAGTTTTATAGTATTGATCAAAATAAATTATCTTGTAAACATTACTTATTGACTGTTTCAGTCACCAGTTTTAATGTCTGTATTATGTTTTCTTTATTCTCTGCTATTTACTCAGATAAAGTATTGCCTTTTGAGTATCGTTTAGTTATGCAAGTAGGATTTGCATCCACGAGTTTTCGCTTAACGTGGACTCACAATTCATATAGTGCGAATCAATAGCGGGAAGAAACGAATTGTAATGGCAGAATAAACCCCACACAAACTAACGGCTAGTATACAACTGTTCAACAACAACAACAAAATAAAGGAAGGAGATAAAAGTCATATATATTCCTTATTGTATTGTATAATTTTCGGGTTGATCTATCATCTATGTCAGTCTCATCAAGTCACGATGATATTCAAAATCTCAGACACCTTCCTAATCTAGTAAACCCGAGCGATTTGTTCGTTTTAAATTATTTATATCACTGTGACTGTGAACATAGCTGGAGTTGAGTTCACCAAAGTTAAAGCAGAAAAACATATGTAGCTGGAGTGCTGGAATAAAGACTGTACTTCAATCTTTGCATACTTGTACTACAAAATACAAATTACTCATTATCGTGCATTCGTAATAGTCTACTTTAAGTATTTCATTTGCTTCCTTGATTTTTACCCCTTTTTTTAGCCAAAGGAACCAAATTGAGGTGGTTCGGAAACACACTCACCGTGGAAACTGTTTAGAGCATTTCCAACTCCACTTCATAATTTACTGCAAAATAGAGTGGAAAATAGAGTGATGAACAAACAAAAAAACTTATTACTCCATTTAGTAAATTATGGAGCAATAGTTTTTTTTTTTGTTCATCACTCTATTTTCCACTCTATTTTGTAGTAAATTATGGAATGAAGTTGGAAATAATCTTAGTCGCACTGAGAGAGAGAGAAAAAGTTGCACCGCAGAGGCGCAGAACCTTCATATCATTATACATGCATACTTGGTAGACTATTACTAATGCACGATAATGAGTAATTATGTAGTACAAGTATGCAAAAATTGAAGTAGTCTTTAGTCCGACACTCCAGCTATGTTGTAAGAGCATCTCCAATCTATCTCTATAATAGAGATCTCTAAAATAGAGATGGTGTTTTTTCTCTAATGTGTTCATTTATAATAGAGAAATGCTACATTTGCCTCTATAAATAGAGGAATGCTATTTTTCCTCTATATTAGAGATTTCTATTATAGAGATGGGTTCAAGATGGTCTAAAGGTAGGACTAGTTTGTAAACCTGTCTACTTCTTATATATGAAATTTACAGATTTAGCAAAAAAAAAAGTACGCAAGTATGTATCTTTAATTTCTGTGAATGTGGTCGATAAAACATGTGTAGTGTTTATACAGATAGAGAGATGAGTAATCAAGCAAAAAGACACGAACGAGTCACGGGCTTAAAGAAAACTCAAAATACTAAAAAACAATTTCGATACAGATACTGGAGATATAGATATAATAGCGTAAGGCTTATCTTTGACAACCCAGAATGTTGCAACAGTCTTTTTCTCTCACGAATAATAATTTGTTCTTTATACGTAAGATGTATTGTTTATGTAATTTGTATGTAAACAAATGTATAGTGCAGTCGATCAATTATCATAATAAGATCCAAATAAAAGCTTATCAGAAAAGACTTGTCCTTGTAATGCATATGACTGGTTCAACTTAGTGAGTGTGCTTTAGTGGGTCGATACGAATCCTTTCATTTCCTTTATATCTTTTTTTGTCAACCATCCATTTATTTTTTTGTTTTGTTTTTCATATAAATTAACTATGTGTTTTTCTGCCAGTGATAATTTTTTTAAAAAATTAATTATATTTAAAATAAATTTTTATTAAATATTGTAGATTTTATTATTTTCTTACCAATATTTTAATATAAACTGATTTAATTAAACATAAAATTAAGATAAAAATAATTTTGTTTATTTTAAATTCTATTTAAGAATATTTATGCATATATTTAAAATTACAATCTTAGATGAAAGAAATTATCTATTTCGTTTGGTTAAATATATTAAATCAACTTGTATAAAACTAATAAAAAATTGGTATAAAATTGTATAATTATAAAAAATTAAAACTAAACAGTATTTATAAAATTTATAAATATATAAAATAAACTAATGATTTTAAAATTAATTTTTTAATAAAATAAAATAGTATTTCGAAATTATAAGAAAATAAAATAAAATAATATTTCGAAATTTGTTATATCTTTTTTTTTCCAGTACTTTGTAGTGTAATATTTGGATATATTTATCTTAGTGATGACGTATAATATATTATCATACTATAAAAATTTATCAAAAATATAAATCTACATTAACTGCAATGTATGAATTATTACGATATTCTAAAAAAAAATTATAATAATATAAATCAACATTAAATGTAATTGTCGATGTCATATTTAACCATAAACCATGTCATCAATGTTATTAGTCATATTTCATTCTTTTTTATGAAATTGATTGTAAAGAATATGTTGCAAATCACTTAACAAATAATGTCTAAGCGGTATATTAGTACTGATTTTTTTTGGGTTTTCATATATTTTGTTTTTTTTTTGTTTTTTGACAACTATTTTCATATTTATATTATTAAAGCAAAATTTTATCTATTTTACCCCCCGCAGTACCTTTTTATTTACTACATATGCCACTGGTTTTTCAAAGATTTTGACTCTTTCATCAAGGTTATTTCTGTAAATTATTAAACACGCGATTTCTCCCATATTCTCACGGCACTTAATTAATTTGGTTTCAGTAACAAGTTAATATTTGGGCTGAAAAATATGCCCACTTTCCTAACAAATGCAGTGATTTAGTTTTTGATTTCTGAGCTTCGAATTGCCATGGAAATCGTCGTTTGAAAAAGAAACATCGGGACACAATTTTTTTTCCTTTTCTAATTTTTTAAATGGTTGGTCATAGACCACACATATTACGTCGATACATATTACTTCAGTGGTGGATAATGAAGATGGGGAGAGACGAGGAAGAAGAAGAGAGGAGGGGGAAGAGGAAGGAGGCTGCAAGGAAGAAAGTTAAATACTTTAGTGATGTGCGTGAATGATGGTGAAGATTAGTTTATAGATTTATTTCTTAGTATGTGAATATTGAAGTAGCTCAAATCAGAGATAGAGATAATTAATGATAACTCAGGAACAGAAACAATCCATGTCTTATGAGTCTGAATCACTGGAAAATGAATTTTTTTTTGGTTTTTTCATTTGAAGATAGATCATTGTTCATCAATTCAGATGAGTTTGACTTTGTGAGATCAAATTGCAGAAGTAATATATATTTAATATATATTTATTATTTCATACTATGTAAATACCCTATAATACATAAAAATTATATTATAATAAACACTTGTATTATAAGATAATGTGTGAACATTGTACACACATTAATTTTTCATATTTCCACATTATTTTCATTTGGGCCATTTCAAATATTTTATTTTTTTAACATCAAATACTTTGTTTATATGAACAAAAATTAAACACATGATTATGTAACCTTCCTTTTTCTCTATATAATTTAAACTTTCATAAATTATTAGAATATTTATAATGAAAGACGTAAATCTTTTGTTAAAGAGTATATAATATTTTATTAACAAGTTAAGTCAGTAAAAAATAACTGTAGAAAAAAAATTCAACACATAATAAAACTAATTGATTAGAGAAATACCACTTTAAATACTTTCAAATATAAAGTTCAATTTTGTAAACATAAATCCTCATTCACAAAATAATAATAATCAAAGATGATAATTTTAAGTTTTTGAATACAAAAAATATAAAAGTATTAAGAACACCAAATATTTTTCACATTTAAAAGATTTTTAAGAGAAAAATAAATCCGCGCTTTTAAAGTGATGATCAAAATCTAGTATTTTGTTAAAACTAATGAATATGGTTAAATTACAATAATATTAATTGGTATGGTCATACTCGAGCACCACGTAAAAGATAGGAAAATATATATTTAACTAAACAATAAAACAAGTCAGAGCTGACTTCATCCAATTCCCATCAAATATCCTGCATATTTATCTTTTATTATTTACTTACCCCAGTCCCTGCCTTTTTAGCCCATTCTATACAACTTACTCCATTTGTGTAGTTCTAAACCAAGATAAACTAACAATTATTAGAGTAATTAACACTCAAATGCAGTTTCTATGTTTTTATTATAACATAAGACAGTTTCATTTACAGAGTTAGTTTTTTTGTAACTAAAACAAAAAAGTTGTTAACTAAGTTAAATCATGTGACTAAAATGGTCTCACACTTAACAACTTACATTATCTCTCTCATCTCTCTATCGGATTACATCTTGTTTTTTTTCTTCCTTTTGAAAAATTTATTTGGCTTTTCTTTTTACTTTGTAAATCACAGTCCTTTCTGCAAATCATTTTTTTTTATCATCATAATTTCATCTTGTCTTTTATTTTCTTTATCACTAACACACTTTTTTTATTGTAGATCTACAGACCTAAAAAATCAATGCAAATTTATCTGATTTCTCTCTTTTCGCTTCCCAGATATGTGATGAAGCATAGATACATCGGATACAGTGGATCTTCTTTTATCATCACCATCAGATCACCTTCTCGGAGCTCCAAGGATAGTCGTTCCGGTACGAGCTTCTCTGGCGCAGCTCTCGTTCATCGCGAAAGTCGATGAGCAACAATGGCCACTTTTGGTTTTATTTCACATTTGGTCCCTTGATTTTTGAGTATATACATTTTTGCCCCAAAATTTTCTGATTTGCAAATGTATCCCTTTCAAATTGGCTCCTCACTTTTTAATTGTACCAACCAAACCTTCCATGATTACACGAACGAGTCCTTGAACTTATGGAAGTTTTTATTTGGCTTTTAACTTTGCAAATTGCAGAAATAACCTCTTTGTTGTACACTACCATATTTGTTGTACACATGTACACGACCATATTTGTTGTACACATGTACGTCACCAATCTTTAATGTACACATAACACTAACGAATGTACACAACTTTACAATATGTTAGACATCTAAAATGTATCTCAAACATATGTGTACGTGTAAATATGAGATAAAATATAATATGTATATTATACACATTAGGTCTTGTTGTTAAAGAACATATGTAAATGTACACATATATATATTTTGAAGTTAATGTACACATGTACACTCTGAGCAGATGAAATAGACTGTGCCTTTAACTGGAACCGGCTTGGACATTTACTATAGGTTTGAAGACAAAAAAATTGGTGTCTATATTTATTTTGTTGTAGTGTAATGTGTATGACATTTTGAGATGCTATTGAATGTTTTTAGTATGTAATGTGAAAAAGTAGAAATGACTCTTTATTTATAAGTTAAACTTTTTGTATTGAAAATGTGATTTGCTTTGTGAACATATAAAACACTGTTCATTTATACACCAAATAGGTTTTAACATACATTTAGTGGTTTGAATATTAGAAAGGTCATGTTGTCTAATAGAAACTGAAATCATTTAGCATAAACATGAGCGATTCATTTGGGATTCCTGTGAAAATTAAGTAATTCAAGACCTACAATATTTTATGATTTTAGTAATTTTGAATATCTTGTTTTTGTTCATTTTAGTCATTTTAAATTACATTTTAGGTGAATATATTATATTTGTGTATTATAGGAGGAAATGCAGATTTACAATTTTGGTAGTGAAATTAAGGAAGAATTTGCACGTTTAAATAATATTAGGGTCAAAACTGAAATAGGACAAAAGTTAATGGGTTTGACGTGCAAAAACACCAAATTTAGCCTTTGATGCTCTTAAGCTTTTTGTGCCAGTTGGAGGACGCAATAAAGAGGAACGAAGGTCACAGCACAACGAAAAAAAAGAGCTGAGACACAACAAAGATGACTGAGGCACAGTGAGAACGTGACGGACCGGATTCAATCGTCGTGTGACACCACGAGGAAGATGAACACGGCAGCCTTGAGATCGAGCTTGGTTAAGG
Source organism: Brassica oleracea var. oleracea (assembly GCF_000695525.1). Taxonomy (NCBI): domain Eukaryota; kingdom Viridiplantae; phylum Streptophyta; class Magnoliopsida; order Brassicales; family Brassicaceae; genus Brassica; species Brassica oleracea. The sequence continues at coordinate 23,852 of NW_013617632.1, read as the reverse complement.
GCGGCCTGCGGTTTAGAAGCAAGAACATAGTACAAAGATGCGAGAAAACGTAAATGCCATGGTTGAAGCTTTAATTGATTACGTTGTTAACATACATCACAATTATACTACCAGAGATATAGTTTGACATATCTCAAAAAATAAATTGAATCATGAAGATATTGATTAAATACATATTTTCTTTCAAAATGATTCTGAAAAACATGATTTATTTTACAAAAAAAAGAAGTAAAGAACTCAATAAGAGGAAAACGAAGAAGAAAGATATATGGGATCCACTTTATTTTTCTTGTTTGTTACGAAGAGTTATGATTAAATCATGTAGTTAGCCAGCGAGTAGTTAGAAAATAAAACTAGTTAGGTTAGACAAAAGGAAGTTGTTAGAATAAACTGTCTTGGTTGAATAAAGTGTCTTATTTTGTTATAAAAAACTCAAAACTGACTTACACTGTAATTATTTCCAATTATTATGTCTAGAAAAGGAGATCAACAACTATTCTTTGCATGCACCGTAAAATCAGGGGAATTTTTGTTCTCTTGTTATCATATAATATAATTAAGAAAAAATGATTGAGGGCTATGTCAAGTATTGACCACTACGTCACTAGTCGTGCAAATGCATACTTAACTACATGAAGTATATGTTATGCATGACAACCACTCAATTTAATGATGTTATGTAGTTAACATCACAAACTTAATTTTATTAATAAAAGCTTGATGTTGAAAAATGTTAACTTCTTTTAATTCTCAGGTTTGATTAAAATCCGACCCACCCAACCACAATTTAACTAAAGCTCAACCCATCGCGACATAGAGGAAAATCATAAAATTTAGTGTTTAGATTCAAATCAATGTGAGAGAAAGGAAGTCGGTGAAATCGTGTGGAATTATTGGCCATAATTGAGAGAGAAGTTAATCGACTCCACGACTAAGTCCTTTCTCACTCTCGATTTTGGTCAATAGTCCCACATGATTTCACCAAATTCTTTTCTCTTTCACCGGTTGAATTGAAAGCCTAATTTCTTAGAGTTAGGTTTTCTCTTTTTGTCACAATAGATGGACATCGTCCCCGATATTTTTTAAAAAAATTTGGGCTGATTTTAAAATTTCCTGCCAAATTTCATTTTGTTTTATTTGGTGGGTCAGATCAAATTTTAGTTAAATTATGGTCAGGGTAGATTTTAATTTATCAATGGGAGGAGTGGAAAATAATTATTTTTGAACCATAAGAAACATACACAGTTTGGTACAAACACGGATGTCTAAATTCACCAAGGAACGCATAAGGATGTCATACTCACAATCCAAAAAGAAAAATAAGTTCCCAAACGAGAAAATGAGAACAAGAAAAAAACTTACAAATACACAAAACACTAAGAAAATACTGTAAATATTACAAGTTTTTCTATAAATAAACGGTATAATATAATCAGATCAATGAGCTAAGCACCAGTCGGACACTTGGGTGTAGAGAATACGACTTTATAAGCAAACAAAAAATTTGATCAAAAAAAAAGAAGGAATTAGAATTTAGTGGTGATACCAAATGTAGTACTGTGGTGTAAATCCTCTGTTTACTAAATGCTTCCATACAGTTTCACTACGTGCAAATTTTGAATTCTTGCATTTCCGACAGGGGCAGAACATCTTACCGCTTTCCTGTGTGATCGGTGTACAGCCCGCCTGGTGCATGAATGTCTCTAGCCCGCTCAGAAATGCGTTCGTCACCCTCCCGTCGGAATCTTTGTGCAAATACATCCAACTCCGTAACTCGTAAATACTACCGCCACCGGCCATTTTTTTCTTAGATTTTTTTTTGAAATCTTTTTTTTT
>NW_013617632.1:18494-20787 GCF_000695525.1 Brassica oleracea var. oleracea | reverse complement strand
GAACTCGACCTCTTATTTGAGAGAGTATAAATCACTCCTTAGGGTAATTTATAAATCACTCCTTAGGGTAATCAATCAATCGAACTCGACCTCTTATTTGAGAGAGTATAAATCACTCCTTAGGGTAATTTGAGTAATATGTAGCTTTTAAACTTTAAAGACATTGTAAGAGAGAAGAAATCCCGTGTAGGGGCTTTGAAAGTACTAATATCAATAGGTAAAAATCGCCGAGCGAAATATTTTATAAATAATTATTACACAAATAAGTTTTTTTTAAATTATTTTTAAATAAAAGCAAAAGATATGTGAAATATATTTTAATGATTTGATCAAAATAAAATTAGAAAATATTTAATTTTTATCAATTCAAGTATATACATATTTCTAAGATTTAAAAATTAAAATATTTATGCATTTTATATGGTATGTAGTATAATTTAAACAATACTAAAATATTTATTTTTAAATTTGAATACCTACTAAATGAGACTTTCTACTTACATGATTTATAATCATTTTTATAATGCTATAACAAAAAGTTAAACCATTGATCCTTAAATTTTCCATTGCAAGACATTTAACCTTATAATAATTTTAAATTGTTTTTAAAATTTTAAAATAAAATATATAAGAAAATATTAAATTGTATTATATGGTTAATGTGATTGTTAAATTTGTTTTGACAATATAAAATTAAATAGAAAATGATAGAAGATATATTGCTAAATATTTACTATTCAAAATCATAAATTGTCATATATATTTTAACAACATTTGTTAACATATAGCTTTTTTAAAAAAAAAAGAAAAAAAAGAAAAAATGTAAAAATTAATAGATTAACAATTAATGTTATTAATTAAAATAATATTATATGTTTAGATTGACTAATCTGTTTCTGTAAAACTTTAAAGAATAAATTTAATGATGACACATAACCCCTGTTTTGAAACCCGATCCGGACCCGCGGTTGAACCGGTAAACCCGGTGACTCAGAAAAAATTCGGTTGGAGTTTTGTGAAAAACCCAATATTTAGAAACCCGCAAAAACCCAGTAAAATCCGGAACCCAATACCGGCTGAATCACCAGTTGAACCAATAAATAAATTTTACTTTTTTTAGTTTTTAGTTATGTTTTTAGATTATGTTTTATATTATAAGTTTCCAATTAAGAAATTAGATGCTGACAAAAAAGAAGAAGTTATGTTTCCCTTTTCAGTTTTATATTTGTGATTTTTAGATTTTAATGAAGATTTTACTATACCACCTGAAGAAAATGAAGTGAACGATGACAGAGAAAACTAAAATTAGCTGATGTGATTTGATAGTTTATTTATGTTCTTGATAATTTATTACAATGATCTTTTACTTTTTTTTTGGATTTGAAATTTAATTTATTATTTACATTAGACATTTAAATATTTATGAATTTTATGTCTTGATTTTTTTAGATGTAATAACTCTTACCTTGTTACAGAAAAATTTAAATAGTCTAGACTATTTTTTGATATTTTGTATGTCAAATCTATACTATATAAAAGTTGATATTTAAATTCATGATTTTCAAATTTTAGGTTATATACTATTGAAAATATTCAAAATAAGATTTACTATATATAAGTTGATATTATAAATCATTGAAAATGTTCACATATTATTTTAAATCACCAAAAATATACCAAATCGTTTTTTTAATTTGATATTTCTAAAAATGTTAATATTACAAAAAATTTAATTTCAAAATAAAATATAAATAATTATCAAATAAGTTAAACTTACAAAATTAAAAACATCATCACTACAAGAAAACATATTTTTTACTAGGGCAGTATTCGTTGTAAATTCGTCGTAAACGGGGTGTTACGACGAATTAACGTCGAAAGACGTTTCGTTGTTAAACGTCCGTCGTAACGGAGGTTTCGTCGTAAACGACTCGTTACGTTTACGACGAAATATATTCCTCGTAAAGCGCAGGGAAAGGATTCGTCGTAAACGACACATAAGCATTCGTCGTAAACCCCACGTAATTATTTCGATGTAAAGCAAACGTAAATACTTTCGTTGTAAATCACTCGTAAACATTTCGATGTAAAATCCTCGTAAATATTTCGATGTTAATCACTCGTAAAAATTCGATGTAAACTCCATGTAATGTTTACGAGGAGTTTACATCGTTTCTTATTATATTATTATTAATTAATATATAATAGATTTTAATTTATATTTAATATTCAGAATTTAAAATAATTTAAATTTTAAAACGAAATATGAAATTGAAAAACATATTTTAAAAAG
>NW_013617632.1:0-15389 GCF_000695525.1 Brassica oleracea var. oleracea | reverse complement strand
TGCCTTAGGCAAGCGTTATCGATCTGATCGATTATGTTCAAATAGATTCCTAGACCAACTCTCGTATGCGCCTAGGTATCTAATCCAACAGAGTTCGGGTTCCGTTAGTTGATTGCACTTTCGTGACTCTCAACTATCCTATGATTATAGGTTCAAACAATTAGTCACACTGTCGTGTTATTCTAACTATTCCAGATCCTACAATTACAAATCACTCTGGTGTTGAAATCAATAGATAACCTAGCAATCCTAATTGATTATCAGTTTGACATTAAGCTCATGAAATCCCTAAACCTAACAAGATAAATTACTCAGACATGCAAGCAATAACACAAATCATAGTCTGAATAATATAATAAATAAGAAATCAATGATAAAATCAATGAATTTCCAATCAATCTCTGAAGGAGAATTGATCTTCTCTCCAAACCTAAGAGAAAACTATAGAATATGATAATAGAAAGCTTGTTGAATGCGTACCCGTCAACAATGGCTTATAAATAACATAAATAGGGTTTCTGGTCGTCCATGGATATTTTGGTAACTTGGTGTGGCTTTTGGGCTTCAAACGGTCTTGAAATATGCTTGGCCCACGTTCAGGCATCACTGTCGATCGACACCAATGCTGTGTTATCGATCGACAGTCCTTCATTTCCTCGACAGCTTCCTCTCGCGAGGCAGACTGACTACTTTTCAGTAAAACGGACATAACTTCTGCTAAAGGATGCTGATTGACCTCAAACCGGTGGGGTTGGAAATCTAACGCAAAGCTCTATCTTGTGTCAAAAGATGGGCTCAATCTAACGGTGGAAAGGTCTCCATCTATAGCTAGACATCTGACGCATCTGTGCAGTTCTGCACCTCAAAAGGCTCCAAAATCACCATATTTCTCCAGAACGTCCCTGAACCTGTAATACTCTAAATAGACTATATATAATAGTAAATATATATCAAAACACTTATAGACCATGGCTAAAAGTGGGTAAAATCCATGGTCTATCATTTATCAAAAACTGTGTAGCCAATCAAATTTAATAGTTCTATTTTGTAATTGGTTGAGTAGTTTTTAGTTTATAATTTTAATGATACTTTCTCGGTTAAAAGTAATTTTTGTAATACCCAAAACATCTTACATTTCAGAACGGGGGGAGTATTATTTTAACGCACCAAAATATGTCAAATTACCATTTTAATTATTACTTTAAAATTTCAAGATTTTCAAAAAAATGTTTATTTCAAAATAAAAAGGAAACTACTATTCAATTTGGTGAAAAGACAAAATATTAAATGAATCAATTTGATATATAAAGTAAACTTTTGAAATACCAACATAAAATTAACTAACAAAAAAAATCTTAAAGAATACAAGAATTTCAAATAATAAAAACAATATGAATCTAAGGCACTTTTCATTACATATGAATCTAAAAAAATATGATTTCAAAATGGAAGCTATTTCTTTCAAAAAAATATCAATTATAAATTTAGTAAACAAAATTGTCAAATAACTAAAAGAATCAGTTTATTATAAAAATAAATCTTTGGAAGATCAACATAAAATTAAGTAACAAAAATATTCTTAAAAATAAAAGGATTTCAAATAATAAAGACTATGTAAATCAAAATAACTTTTTCATTACATATGAATCTAAATAACTTATGATTTAAAAATTGAGGATATATATTATTTAAGTGTTCACATAGAATTTAAAAATATCATTATAATAATATAAAAATCAGCATCTTAATTTGATAAAGTAAATAAAAAGATTATTTATTAAAAATAATTAAATTGATATATAAAATAAGTATATATTTGAAATTAAACAACAAATTAACAAAAAGAAAAATATTCAAAAATAAATAAAGTTAAAAAAATATTTATAAATAATCACATATGTAAAAATAAATAAAAATCAGCACAAAACTATAAAAAAGATAAATTAAAATTTGTAAAAATTATCTTTAAAGTTAGATTGATATTTATAGCTAATTATTGAAAACTTAATATAATAAGAGACTAACAAGAAAAAATCTAATTATATCCGTAACCTTTAATACCATATGGACTATATGCTTTAAAAATCACAAAAAACTGAAAATGCCAATAAAAATATTTAAAGTCAGCATCTTAAGTTAATATTCTTATAAATCTTAAATTTTCTAAAAAAAACAAAACAAAACAAAATGAAAATACAAAAATGCTTACTTGATATACATGCTAACTCTTCATTAATTAAAGTTAGAATTTTAAAATTATGTCTTAAAGTATGTCAAAACATACAAATTGCTTATAAATCAAAATAAAATAAATAATTAATATCATAATACTTAATATGATCAAATAAATATAAAGGTAAACTGAAATTTAGTATTTGTTTTTATTTATATTGGTCTCAGCTATAAAATATTTTAAATTTATAATATGTTATATGAGTTTTTTAGAAAAATAATGTTTGATTGTGATTCTTTTTTTACCGAGCAAATTTATTATTTAGTTTACAATAAGTTACAAAGCTTTGTTAGAAATAAGTGATGATAACAACAATTTACTTATGTAAGAAATATATTGTTAAACATGTCGTTTATTTATATTTTTCCAAATCATTTATCTATGTGTTCTCAAACTATTTTTATCAACAATTAAAATTTAATAAATTTTGACATATATGTTTTTAAGAAAATCATTATAAAAATATTCATTAAACTAAGAAAATATGTTTTTTTTAAAAAAAACTCTAAATATTCTATAATCAATAAGTTTTTTTTTTTAATATGGTCATTAAAAATTATGCAAACTATATGGTGACTTTTCATAAGTCTTTAGTGTAATTCACCGATAAAATTTATAGGACATATACTTATGAAACTTTATTAAAGCAATTAACATAACATATAAAACTAAAAATGATCTCACACGAGTTTTATTAATGAAGGATTTTTGAAACATAATGTTATTAATATGTATGACAACATAAAAAAAACAAAGAAGCTAAAAATTAAAATAAATTAGTTGAAAATTCAAATAATATTTAAAAATAATATTGACATCAGAGTATAGTCACAGAAAATAAAGATATGAAAAATATTCATTATACATTCGTCAACTGGAAAATATGTTATCTAAGTTTATGAAATATGATGTGAACTAATAAAACATCATGATCACGCCATTAATTAATACTGTAACTAGATCAAGTAGAAGATGTATCTAATATTTTTTTATTTATATGTGTTTATTTTAATTAATAAAAAATTATTTAACATTAGTTTAAAGTTGTATATATTTATTTCTCTTTCTGTTATATCTAAAATAAAATTACAATTTAAATTTAATAAAAATATTTATTATGATTGAACTCTAAATAAAATACTAACACATATATATTTAAGAGACTTCAGTATGAGTATTACAAATACATATATTCACAAAAATATATAATACTTTTACTTTCATTTTAAAAAATTGGTAAATACAAAGTAAATCTATGTGCATATGCATTAATTTTCTTATGTTTTTTCAAATAGGAGTAAAACTAGATATTGTGCATATGCATTAATTTTCTTATGTTTTTTCAAATAGAAAGATAGATAAAAAAATATAATAAAAATAATTATAAAGTGTACTATTTTTTTGATTATGAATAGAATGATCAATATTTTTTTAAATAAGATTAATAAATAATATAAACATTATTATAAATACATTTACACATTTATATATACAAAAAATATCTAAATATTAGTTTTTTTAAAGAGTATAATTGTATAAAAATCAAAATAGAAAAAATAATAAAGCATACTTTGAATAAAACTTCATGTAAAATGTATATAAACCAACTATACTATATAAAAGTTGAGGCTATAAGCCATTGAGAGCGTCCACGTAGGATTTAAAACCTTCAGTCGTGTTTTGACACATCAGATCTTTAATTTGTTATTTTTAAATATGTTAATATTTCCAAAAACTGTTTATTTCATAATAGAATATAAATCAATTTAAATAAGGCAAACTTAAAAAATTCAAAGAATTATATATAATTTAACTTAATATATAATATATTTTCGAAAATTACATAAAATATCTTACAAATATAATAATTAACTTAAAAATATATAAATCACTGAGTAACAATTCATTATATTTTGATTAGGATTTAAAAAATTCCATAAAATTATTTTTTGAAATAAAATAGAAACCAATACCAAACAAGGTAAGTTAACAAATTTTAAACATTATAAATACATTTACTTAATATATAATATTTCTTGAAATGTAACATTAAAATAAAATTCAAAATAAGAATTAATATTAAGAATACAAGACTTTCAAACAATTATAAATTAATTAATTTAACTCATTTCAAAGTTTAGGCTATACACTATTGAAAATATTCAAAAATAGCATATAATATATATGATGCTATAAGTCGTTGAGAGTATACACATAGAGTTAGAAGAAGAAAAAAATCAAAATATGAAAAATCATAATTATAGTTTACTATTTCTAAAATGTTAAAATTTCCAAAATTGATAATACAAAAATTCAACATAAAATAAGGTAAACTAATAAATAAATCATCAAAATTAAATTGATTCATAAATATATATATTTAACCAAAATAATATAAAATATAAATATACAGTATTTTTCCTCCCAAGAACACAAAATAAAAATATACTCTTCAAAATAAAATTTCAAAAGTGTATTTTCAAAATAAATTATAAATCAATATCAAATGTGTTTTCTTTAATAATATCCAAATTGAAAAACCAAACATAATCTTCATGAACAAAGAATGCGTCAACAATATATGATTTGAATTGAATGAACAGTAACAGTGAATGAGAAATAGTACAAAGAAAAATGTAAAACATCCGCGACGAAAAATAGACATACAAATCCGAAAATAAAATAATGTATCACACCAAAAAATCGGATATAGTAGAGAATAATTCCAATATAAAAAAAAAGATTTGAAATTTACATTCGCTCTCTTTGAAAGATGTTAAGGAAGAGAACATATAGAGAAAGAGTCGCAAGCCACAATTTAATTATGAGTATCAAATTATTTTTAATCAATCAATAAAAACTAATGAATTTATTTATCCTTTAAACTTTTAAATATTAATCAACACTATTATTTTATGTTTTTACAAATATTCATTTAGTCAGTTACAATCAAAATCTCAATAAAAACTAAACAAATAAGCTATACTGAAATAAATCTAACATGATGTGATATACAAGATTTTTAAAAATTATTGTTATTGAAGCAAACTAAATGATGAATTCTTATAATCATTAGTCTGATTCACCGTATAATATATAAAGTTTAAGATGTTTCCTGCTGAGTTATGTTAAAGAAAATATTTAGAGAACAATGTTTACAAGTTAGATAAAAAAATAAAGAGTCTAAAAAAGCAAGTCAAGTAAGTTAGTTAAGATTTCTAATAAAATTATAAAGACGGCCAGCAATAAATTAGTACGAAGGATAACATAAAAGAATGATAGAAAAAATAATCAATATGAATTTATCATTAACACTAAAAACATACAAATTTACAAATTTATAACATTTAAAATTTTTTAAAGATTACAATAAGTACGCTATCTAACATGTTTGTTATCTTATCGCCCACATTTAGAAACTAGAAATATTTTTTTTATCAAATTATATAATAGTTTTTAAAGGATTTTAAAAATATTCATGGAAACTCCAAAACAAACATATATTATGTATAGTACCAAAATAATATTTTTCATATAAAAAAGTAAAGTAGACATACAAAGCCGATGACAAAATCCAATATACGACAAATGTATCACACCAAAAAATCGGATAGAGTAGAGAATAATTCCAATATATGAAAAAGTTTTAAAATTTACATTCGCTCTCTTTGAAAGATGTTAAGTAAGAGAACATATAGAAAGAGAGAGAGTCGAAAGCCACAATTTATTTATGAGTATCAAATTATTTTTAATCAATCAAAAAAACTAATGAATTTATTTATCCATTAAAATTTTAAATATTAATTAACACTATTATTTTATGTTTGTACAAATATTCCTTTAATCAGTTACAGTCAAAATCTCCTTAGAAACTAAACAAATAATCTATACTGGAATAAATCTAACATGATGTGATATACAAGATTTTTAAAAATTATTGTTATTGAAGCAAACTAAATGATGAATTCTTATAATCATTAGTTAGATTCACCTCATATAATATACAAAGTTTAAGATGCTCGCTTTTGAGTTATATTAAAAAATATATTTAGAGAAAAATGTTTACAAGTTAGATAAAAAATAAAGAGTCTAAGAAATCATGTCAAATATGTTAGTTAAGATTTCTAATAAAATTATAAATTAAGACGACGAGCAATAAATTAGTATAAAGGATAATATAAAAGAATGATAGAAAAAATAATCAATATGAATTTGTCATCAACAAACTAAAAACATACAAATTTACAAACTTATAACATTTTAAAAAAATCTCAAGATTATAATGAGTACGCTATCTAAGACGTTCCTTATCTTATCGCCATCATTTAGCAACTAGAAATATATTTTTTATCAAATTATATAATTTTTTTTAAAGGGTCTTAAAAATATTCATGGAAACTCCGAAACAAACGTATAGATTATCTATCGTACCAAAATATATTTTTCATATGAAAAAGTAAATTATGATATATTGTAATGCATTATACAATCGTACAAGTTTCACTACTATAAAACTAAATAGTTAGATCAAGTAAAAGATAAATATTATGCTTTAGGTTCACTATATTATTAATTCAATAAATAAAATGTTACTTAAGATTTGTTTAATTCATTATATTTACTTTAAATTTATATTATCTTACAAAGATTATTTAATATTATTTAAAGTTTATCAAAATATTTGTTGCGATTAAATTTTAAATCTAAATATTATACTATTACACACACACATATATATATAACAATCACACATTAATTATAAAGTTTTTCTGAATATAAAGCAAAATTAGATATTATGCAAATAGTTTAATCGCTTATGTTATTCAAATAAAATATTAATAATTTTTTGATTAAAATATTATAATGTATTAATAGTTTACATACATTGAGTAATCTACGTAATATTTTAAAATATAATTTAATATTTTCAAAAACTATGAATATTTTTATAAACATAATTATTGCATCTATAATCTAGTTACATGATATAATTATAAATAAACATAAATATTTAAATCGAAAAATCATGTTTCAAATAATAAAATTATATAAATCAATTAAATTGTTAGCTTAAAATTTATTATAAAAATAAACTAAATTATTAATACAGATTCGTGCGTAGCGCGAGTATAAAATCTAGTGAAAATATAAAAACTAAAGTTAAGTATTTTCTAAATGTTTTTAAACATAAAATATATACATATCTAAACTATTATTTATGTTTAAAAAAACATTTAGAAAATATTAAGCTTTAGTTTCTATATTTTTATTTATATAGCTAATATATTATTATATAATAAATAAATTAATTTATTTATCTGTGGTTCATCCGCGGTCGATCCAGTGACCCAGCGATCCGGTAAATCGTCTGATTCAATGTCTGGATTGGGTTTAAAAACATTGCACATAACATAATTCACTTGTTATAAATAATTATCAATTAACATAAAAAAATTATGGGATGAGTCGAGCCGGGTCGAAGAGCCGGTAAGTAACCGTAATAATCTTGTGTAAAAACTCGAAATGAGAAAATAATAATTAACGGTGGGGATCGTAAGTTACGAGAAGTGTTAGTGTGACCCACGTATCTAATATCGAATCTTTCTAATGTACGGTGGATTTCCATGTTTGTGGGCCCCAGTTTAGTCCATACCAAACTACATTCACGCCTCATTAGTCATCACTACTCCCTCTCTCTACTCTCTATGGTAATTCATTACTAAAATTATATTTAATTTTCTTTGCCGGGAAAATTAAAGAGGAAAAGTAGTACGTTACGAACCAAAATCAATCTCTTAATCATAAAGAAAAGTAATTAGTACATTGGCGGATGTGAATTAGAAAGAAGAGTAAGGAAAAAGTTAGTGGTACAAATGTTTGGGCATGTGAAGCAGTGTAGTGTAAATAGGAGTTACAAAAGTGTTTCAACTTAAAAAGAGAGATCACAGAGAATCTGAGGACTGTAATTGAACAACATCCCTCGATGACTTTGTATACACAAAAGGACACCACCATCTAACTTTGATACACTAAGAGACAGGAACAGCAAGTGGAACATGTGAGTGCTTGCATAACATCATCCAGTGGGTCGTTTTTTAAAAAAATGTCGAGGAAAGTTAGACCATGATTAACCCGGAGTTGTTAGAGTGAAGTTCTTAGCGGAAGTTAAGAAACGCTAAAAACTTCTTCCTAAGAACCTTGGGTTAATCATGCTCTTATAGTTGATAACGTTTTTTTTGTATATAGTTGTGTACACGGTGCTCCAATTGGAATGTTAGGTTACTGAGTTTTTTCTGCTGAAATGCAAACTATTATTTGTTAGATATATTGTGCTTTTCCTTTTGTAACGTGGTGGTCGTTTGGAATTGAATTCTGGAAGTATTGGTTAACCATCTAGTCACTAGAGACTTTTTTTTATCAAAGTGATTCCATCAACTTTGACTTTTACATTGAGAATGTTCATTATCAAGCTCTAACTAGTAAACACAAATGAAATATGAATATTATCATCAGAATGATAAACTAGTAGAACAGTATATTGATTTAATAAATTTTCACTTTAAAACAAAAAAAAAATTGGTAGCTTTATCATTGGGATATTTTACAGTTGTAATTGTATATATAGTTTGTAAAATCCCAGCGTTAACGCTATCTTATTTTTTCTAAAGAGCAATCAATTGCATCGTACAATGATCATAGGATTCTCTGTATTATAAATAGTTGATTGACAACTGATTTACCAATTACCATTGATCGGAATTTGAAAATGAAATTTGCTACGTGGTTAGTTTGCCGACGTGAAACATCTGTGTGTGTTGTTTATACAAGTTACGTTTGCCGGCAACATTTTACACAAAATGGGAGGAAACTTCATCCATGCATGCATATACAATACATCAACATAAACAAATCTTATGAATTAGCTTAACATTTTACCAAAAAAAAAATCTTATGAATTAGTGTGATGGGACTATTGGTTAAATAACCAAAAATACTAAAATTAGATTTTGAGAGAGAGGCAGAAAGAGATAGGAAGATACAAAAGGGGAGGGAATGTGATTTTGGTTTGTTAGTGAATTTGAGATTTTTTTTTGGGTTATTGAGTACAAATTTTTCTAGTGTGATTTAACGGATAAAACTAGATGTCGATCCGTGCAATTTTGCGGGTGTTTATTTTCAGTTTTATATACGTAGATATTTATTTTAGATCATTAGTAGTATATATTTTTTTAAATTAATCATATACTTATTAAATGTTTATATAAAAATTTCAGATACAATAATTTAATAAAATTATAGTTTATATGATGTAGTTGATCAATTGTTTAAAACTGTCATATATATTTGTTGCTTTCTTATTATATATATTATCTTATTGTATTTGCATTTAGTTATTCAACAAATTAAAATATGCATGAAATAACATATTTGAAAATTGTTTTGTATTTAATTTATGCTAAATTTTGACCCACCTTTCAAACCTGGATTTCCTTTTAGCAATAATTTTCACTTTTATTCATTTTAGTTAATATATTGTTGTATATAGAAAAATCTTAATTTTATACATGTATTATATACTTTGCTAATGTTAAGTCATTCTGTCATCGTATTATATTTTTAACATGAATATTTTATATTTATAAAAAGTAAAATTAATAAATTTATCAATTTAATATAAATTTATCATTTTTAGTTCAATATAATAATTTTATTTTAACATGATTGATTATGATTATAAAATAAATAAAAATAGGATAGTATTTTTTATTTAATAAACGATAATTGAATATATATTAATACATAATAATAGTTCATTGCTAATTACAAAATTAGTGAAAATATTACATAAATTTTTTGAAAATTAAAATATCGTTAAAATATTTATCAACAGATTTGTTAAAATACTTTTTAAATATATATATATATATATATATATATATATAAATGAAAAGATATATTGATTAAAATAGTTACAAATATTTTATACTATTAGTTAAAATAGTTACAAATATTTTATACATGTTAATTTTTATACATGTACTATATAGTTTGCTAATGTTAACCCGTCTTACCAACGTATTATATTTTTGAACATAAATATTTATAATTATAAAAATATATTATATAAAACATTAATTAATTTAATATAATTTTATTATATTTAGCTCAATATGATAATTTTATTTTGATACGATTAATTATGATTATATAATAGATAAAAAATATAATAGAATTTTTGTTCATTTTTAATTTTATAAGCCATAACTGAATATATTAATGTATAATAATATTTCAAAACTAATTACCAAAATTATTGAAAATATTTACATATAATTTTTGAAAATTAAGATCTTGTTAAACTCTTTTCAAACAGATTTGTAAGATTTTTTAAAATATATATTTTTATATTTAAAATGAAAAGATATTAAAGTAATTCAAAGATTTTATATATTATTGGTTTTAATAAAATCCAATTAATAAAATTTTTAAAAGATGGTCCAAACTAAAAAATCACACATGAAAAAAATTATTACTTCTCTTTTAATAGAATTAGGTGCATAGTCTCCGCGCAAGCGCAGGGCCGGCTACAGTATAGATGTATTGTATAGTTTTGTTTACGAGATTTTATTGTTTGTTTGTTTTTTTTGTTTATAATGTGATGGATAGAACTTTTTTAAATTACATAGGTTGATGAGTTTGATATAAGAATGAACGACGAAGTCATATGTTGATATTTTCATATCTTATATGTTCAAAGTTGAGAGTGATGGAACTTATTAGTGTTTACTTAGGTAGTTGTTTGTATATAAATCAAATAGTGCATGGAAAAAGATAATAAATTTGGATTTAAAAATTTAACAATTTAAATAAAAAATAAAATAAAATTTGTCCTCTTATTTCACCAATTGTTTTTAGAAAAACATAGAATTGTAATATATTAAAAAAAACTTATAACATTTTTAGAATTACATATTTAGGAAATTATTTTATTTATATATTTTTTTCTGGACTTTGGTATAGATGATTTGGGGTTGACAAAAAAGTCTGAAATACGGCCCAATATTTTTTTTTTTAAAAGCAGGGCTTCAAAATGTTAGGTTTTCAAAATAATTGGGCATTGAATATGTGGTTTAGTCTAATATTGAGAAAACTGTTAGGACTTCAACTCTTTTTTTTTCTCTATGTCGGGAATGTGGTTACTAATTTCCCGATTCATGTAGGTAAAATTGTTTCTTAGTTTGTGAGATTAAAAAATGTAGATTGATTTTAAGCATGATTGATGAGAGGTTTACTTGCATCAGTTTCGGCGCCAGATGTTAGACCTGCAAGAGAGAAGGTCTAAATATGTTAATTTCGTGTTTTGTTTTTTCTTCTCTCGTGTTTTGTGGGTTCCACTCTTTGCTCAGGCTGTACAAAAGATGAAGTCTGGCTAGGCCGTCTCACTCCGCCGAAGTATTCCCTTGATCAACCTCCCACCAACATCTATCTTCTGATTCTGTCTTGAAGTCGAGGAGCTTCTAGAAAGATTAGCTTCCATCTGCTGTTTCGCTTGGAATTGAGAGTTCTGAAATGCCGCATAAAAAACATATTGGCAAATGACTAATGACTGTCAACAACTATCACTATACTAAATAGAAAAGAAATCAAGGTTTTTTGTTCTGCACAAACTAAAAGCTTAAAACAGGGTTGTCACGGTCTTTTTTCAGGAGCAAGATATTTTTTCTTCCCAGAAACCGTTGCCAGTGCAATCCTTGGGAGAGAGCTATCCATGACAGAGGCTATATTTGCGTAGATGAAAAAATAGATCAGAAACATAGTGATTTTTTTTAAGAATAACGAAAATATGGGATAAGTTGTTGACTAATTACCAGTTTCAGTTGCTGGTATGTCATTCCACTTGAATTTGCATGATTGTAATCTTGCTTGGAGCTGCCAAATATGGTATGTTTACCAGTTTCTAGGTTTGTGTTTGCAATCACTTGGAGATTGTCGAGTAGTCTAATCTTGACTGGAGATTGATCTCAGGAGAACCCGTGGTGACTTCATGAATAATGGTTAGTGAGATGAAACGAATGATCAGTTATCTTGTACATGCTTGAGCTCCTAGCAACCTCAAAATGATCGACTTTCACAATGGAACCTGCTTTCAAAGATGGTCTGTAATGATTAGCACGTCCGACGGGAGTAAACCCACGAATCACGGAATCTGCAAATAATATTATTCAACAAAGAATAAGGAAATCAATTAAAACAAATCGAAGATTAGCTTATCTTTTCATCAAGGAAGAGAACCGTGATTCCCACAAACTCCCTGTCTTTCTTGAAGTTCAGGGAATCCCAGAAGCGGAGGAAGCCATAGGCTATGCTCTGACTACTACGACCAAGACGGAGAGACTCGAAGGTTGAGTGACGGACGCCGGGAGGTTTGAGGAACTGGAGAGGCAGAGAGAAACATTTTCTAGAAGATGGTTAAAACTAAGATGAATCAATGAGTTTTGTGGAGATGCTGATTGGGTTCATCAAAGATGAAAATCATATATATAAGGTTTACAGAGAGGCTAAAAATCAGGAACATTTATGATAAAACGATTTAAGATGGGGACATGAAGAGTTCACTAGTGAAAAAATAGATTACGAACGCACACAGTGCAACTCTGTAACTCAGACTTGTTTGAGACAATGATGAAAAGAACTCCAACTCATGTTAAACGACAATAATTTACAGTATAGGAAAACTATAATTGTTGCAATCTTGAGCTTTTTTCATATAACGTGATGAATCCCATTAAAAAATGAAACCCATAATACACTTGTAGGCCTGACCCTCAGAGGAAGCCGAAGAAGCAATAGCTTCCGACATTCATATATATATATTAGGTTCGACCATCAATGTACAAAGTATCATTTAGCTTAGTTGTATAAATGTTGGTGTTTATATCTCAATAACCCGGGTTCGAACTATGTGCTTGACATTTTTTCACACTTTTTAAAAATGGGGTTCACAAAACGCTGACGTGGCGCGCTGAGGAGCGAGAAAAACTCAAACTATTATAATATAGATTGATGTTATCATTCATCATTGTATGAGCTTTTTGGTATAATTGGGCTTCAATTGGTTTTAATATTAGATAAGATTTTGTGGTTTGGATCAAGGCTCAATTTGTTTTATCTACGAGTGGGTGGTTTACAAGGGGGAGAATTATGGAAAGTGCATACGGACAATTGGACATCATGTAATACAAAATAGTGGAGATAAGCTAAGAAAGTATTAACAGCAATATCAATATTAACTATCTGCATCACAAGTTAACAGCAGTTAATATAAAACACCACCGCAAGAAACAAAAAGGCAGTGTACATTTCTACTTGCGGAGGAAAATTATACCAATAATACTTTAAAACGCAATGGAAAGAAATTACAGAAGCACCAGTGGTCTATTGGTAGAATAGTACCCTGCCATGAAAGATCTAGGATCAATATCATTTTATTACTTGCTGTAAAAATTTAATTATTTGTATGCGCTAGATTAGAATATCTTACTCAACTAAGATTAATCACATTCTCTCAAGTCAATGCTTTAACAAGAAATCAACAGCATAATGGACCGTCTACTTGTTTTCACTCTTATCTTTGTTCTACATAACACATCTTGTTCTCGTTTTAGACCACTCGCACGAGTTACTTGATGTGATTTTGTTGTTGAGAATTTTCGTTTTTAGCGTTCTCCTTGAAGCTCGGCCAACAAGAAAACCACGTCTCCTGAGTAGACTTTGCAGATGTAATACAAGCCCAGAACTAAGAAAAACAGTAGGTGAAGTGACGAGAGATGCATGATACATCTTGTTGGTTAGATAATGCAAATGGATCATGGAAAGCTCAGAACACAATGGGGATGTTTTTATTTGTTTTGCGAATTTATCTATGATAAGTTTTTATGACTAGAAAGTTACGGAGTGAGGCTGCACATCTTCATCCGGAACCAGAACATGTAACAGTATGTTCCTAATTGTATTTTAAGCTATTGTTTATTTGTTCTTGCCATATGTAAGCCTAATCTCTTGTATACATATTTAAGAATGTGATGACACTGGATGAGTTTTAATAAACTTTCTTTTGGTTGTTTTATCAAAATCCAGTATATGTATCAGAAGAACAGACTAAAACCTGAGACTTTTCGGATCGGAACAGAAGGCTAGAGTTTTGAATTTGGTCATGATAATATACTATGTTTCAGCTAAAAATACCAGTTAGAAAAGCTTGCCAAATCATAATATACAATGTGCGTATTTTATTATTAAGATGACTAGGTGGTCAATAGCTCATTGTACACAGAGAATCAGAGATGCTAAGAAAAATGTAGTACCCATTTGACCCAAAAAAAAAAAATGTAGTACCCATTTGACCAAAAAAAAAAGTAGTACCCATTAGACCATGATTAACCCAGGATTCTTAGAATATGATTTTTACCGGAAGTTGAGAAACTGTTTCTTAACTTTTAACTAAAAAAACTAAGAACCGGTTCTTAAAGTCCTTATTTAAGAACCGATTCTTAGCTTTTTTAGTTAAAAATTAAGAAATAGTTTCTTAACTTCCGCTAAAAATCTCATCCTAAAAATTCCGGGTTAATCATGCACTAAGCATCGAGAGACTGCTCCAGCTAAAAAATCCAGTTAGAAACTTAGAAATGCTTATCAAATCATAATATTCTATGAGTGTATTTTATTATTAGGTGGTTAATGTACGTAGAAATGCTAAAATATCTATGTAGGAAACAAATATAAGATTTTCTGTCGAGACGCTAGTAATTAAACACTACAAGAAAACATAATCTTAACGAGGGCGGTTTTCCTCGTTATTTCGTCGTAAAAGAGGCTTTACGACGAATTAGCGAGGAAACGCGTTTGCTCGTTACACGTCTGTCGAAACACATATTTCCTCGCTAATTCGTCGTAACTTAGCGAGAAATATATTTCGTCGTAAAGACGAAGTAGGGCGATTCGTCGTAAAGACCACGTCAATATTCCACGTAAGGACAACGCTATAATTCCTCGTAAATACCTCGAAAATAGTTCCTCGTAATCTACACGTAAATACCTTGAAAGAGTTTCCTCGCAAAATACACGTAACAACCACGAAATGATTTCCTCGTAAAAT
>NW_013617631.1:18299-32470 GCF_000695525.1 Brassica oleracea var. oleracea | reverse complement strand
GTGCTTGTATATATAGATTAAATCCTGCCGACATACCAAGGAAATTCTGACGGAATTCCGATTGAAAAGGCTAGTTCGTCGGAATTTCCTCGGAATTTTGTAAAATCCCCCAACGGCTCTCCAACGGCTATAATATTTCCTCGGAATTCATCGGTTTTTTCCGAGGAACACATTGTTCCTCGGAATTTCCTCGGAATATTCCGACGGACTGAGGTTTCCTCGGAATTCCGTCGGTATATTCCGAGGATTTCATTTTCCGTCGGAATGTCCGTCAGAATACCGTTGTTTTCTTGTAGTGAAAGAAATGGATACAATGTGAAGATTGACTTAAAATAAGGGATCGAAAATGATATTACAAGAAACTCTCACGGATTTGGAACATTGAACTAGGCCTGGGCATTTCGGGTATCGGTTCGGTTCGGTTCGGATATTTCGGGTTTCGGGTAGTTCGGATAAGGGTTAGAGGATCCATTTAGTACTTGACCTATTTTCGGTTCGGTTCGGTTCGGATAGTTTCGGGTTCGGTTCGGTTCGGATAGTAAATGTAGGAACCGGAAAATATCCGGAAAAAGTTCGGTTCTCATTTGGATCCGGTTCGGGTTCGGATAGTTCGGGTAGTTCGGATAATTTGGATAAAATATCGGTTATTTAGGGTAAAATATCAAATAATTAAGATGATTTACATAAAAATTTTGGATATTTTGGATTACTTTGGATATTTCAGATAAAACTATCCGGATACTTTCGGATACTTTCGGGTAGTTTGGATACTTTATAATAATTTAGTTATCATAAACTATTTTCATATACTTTTAATAGAATTTTAAATTTAAAATATATATTTAATGATGTTATATGTATATATAATTAATATTTTTATATATTCGGGTACCCATTCGGTTCTCGGTTCGGTTCCGGTTCGGTTCGGTTCCGGTTCGGTTCGGTTCCGGTTCGGTTCGGTTCCGGTTCGGTTCGGTTCCGGTTCGGTTCGGTTCCGGTTCGGTTCGGTTCCGGTTCGGTTCGGTTCCGGTTCGGTTCGGTTCCGGTTCGGTTCGGTTCCGGTTCGGTTCGGTTCCGGTTCGGTTCGGTTCCGGTTCGGTTCGGTTCCGGTTCGGTTCGGTTCCGGTTCGGTTCGGTTCCGGTTCGGTTCGGTTCCGGTTCGGTTCGGTTCCGGTTCGGTTCGGTTCCGGTTCGGTTCGGTTCCGGTTCGGTTCGGTTCCGGTTCGGTTCGGTTCCGGTTCGGTTCGGTTCCGGTTCGGTTCGGTTCCGGTTCGGTTCGGTTCCGGTTCGGTTCGGTTCCGGTTCGGTTCGGTTCCGGTTCGGTTCGGTTCCGGTTCGGTTCGGTTATTTCGGATATAAAAATATAGGAACCGTTCGGGTATTTGAGGGTATTGGTCTGGTTCCGGTTTCGGGTATTTCGGTTCGGTTCCGGTTCGGTTCTTCGGTTCCGGTTATTTTGTCCAGGCCTACATTGAACTATAACGCCTACATTTCATCTTCATAACAATTTGGAGCTTAAAGAACATTTTAAAACCTAATCAATCCCTCAAATTCGAACTTATTGAGCAAAAATAAAGAGATGGATCAAATTTGGAGAGTTTCATAGTGAAGGGATCGAAAATGTTAGGACAAAACTCTTACCATTCCTTTGGTTTTAGGAGTATCCTCCTCCTTGAATCCAATACCCGACCCGAGAGGATGACTCATATCGTATTCGAATATGCAACCAGTGGTATAGTTGATCAGAACGAGTCCCTTCTCCCTGCAAATGGCGGCCAGAGTTAAAGTTCCAACATTTCATTATACAATTATGGGCAGCATCAAAAATATCACAAAAAAAATATTTTTTGATGAAATATCAAATTCATTGATCTATCAAAAGAATGTTATTAACAAATATGTGGCTATTCTATAATGTTGAATAAAATTTGCACGTTAAGGTATAAACTGGAACCAACTTCTAAGTATCCCTTGATATTTATGATCTGGCTTGTACTTAGAGTGAAATAATTCTATTTCTCACTGCCTTCTCAATGAGTCTACGCATATGATCCATGGACACTCTGCTTTGCTGATGGCGCCTTGCAGTCCTCTCTCTCCAGATGTGATAAACTGTAGTCTTCAGCAGAAGTTTAACCAAAATGGTGTCTACTTCCGACGGGCTCATTTTCTGAAGACGATGCACTGTCCATTGCCAGTCCGGGTTGATGCTGTTCTCAACTAATCTCCGAGCAAGGCTCTCCCACACCGTGTCGGAATAAGGACAAGCAAAGAAAAAATGATCCCTTGTCTCACCCTTTTCCCCACACAGCTCACAGCCCTGAACCATTGCCCATTACCTCATAGCCGGTAGATAATATGTTCTTTATGGCCAGCCAGAGCCGTGCGAGCACAGATTGTATACATAAGCGATAAACAAAATTGATGTCCTCATTCAGAAGAAAATATCTTAGAAATATCATTGTTACAAAAAAAAAACTAGAAACAAAAATAATAGATGCCCTAAGCCAATGTTTCTCTTGGCATAAAGGAAGCACGGCTCTGTGGCCAGCCAAGTGAAAAAATAGAAACGCGGAACTCCTTGTGTGAACCAGATTACTCGACTCCACTCCAGTGTATTCCGCTTGGATCACACTCGGTCCCACGTACAAAAAATATCAAATTCTTAATAGGATACAAATTATAATATATAGACTAACTAACCCTTGTCTTGTTCTCTGCTTATTTATTATAAATTACCCGTCGTTTCACGATTTCATCTTCCACGCTTGCACAACTCTTAAAATATTATCTATCAAAGTTACTTTGGAGCTTCTGATTTTGAGTCATATATATTAGGGTGGTAATGACCAAAAAAAATCATCAGGGTGTTGTTCTACATTTTGTAAATATGAAGGTGTTATACATATATATCAAATCTTGAGGTAATGGAAATTTTTTACCTTAAGTTATTATTTTTCGTGGTTGAATGGTTTTGTAATAGGTTATTTGTTTTGTCCTTGACTTAGGACAGAGATCTGTGAAGGAGGTTGGATGTGAAATTTCACTCCATGAGAAGTTCAAATTTCAAATATTTAATGTCCACTATAAAATCGATTTTTTTTTTTTTGAAAAAGGGTTTTATCCTAAAGATTTTAAAACCGATTTTTATGATTTAAAATTATTATTAAACAGGAATTGTCATAGTTGTTATGTTTTTTTTAATTATATGATAAAATTCTCAGAAGTTACATAGTTAAATTGTGTTAGGATAATTTACTCTTAGTCACTCAAAAAGTAATCAAAATATATAACAGGAAATACTAAATGAACTCTAAACTATTAAAAGTAATATATTAAATCTGACAAAAAAAATCGTTTGATTTTGTTTATAGAACAAAGCCTAAACTTGGCAATATAATCCGTCTTGTCAACAACCGTTGCATCTAAGTAACTATTTGAAGAAGTATATATACTTTCTATTTACTTAATATAATAACATATGTGTGGATAATAATACTACATATAAAGATTTCACGTTATATGGTGCCAGAGCCGGCCCTTGGTAGAAGCAAAGGAAGCACATGCTTCCAGCCGATTTATAATAAATATCGGCCACAGTTTAATAGAAAATGTTTGTAGCGTAGTGGCTCATTTCTTAGCTAATAGGTTACATACTACCAGGCAACCCAGGTTCCAACCCATTTTATGAAATAATTTTTTTTTTTGTGTTTATAAAAACGTGGCCATTTTTTTTTTTCAGCTTCAAGTCTTTAAAATGTCAAAACCGGCTCTGTATGGTGCTACTTTTTTGTAGTTGTAATTTTTCTATATTAATCGTAAGTGATTTGATACTGAATAAGGTTTGAAATGGAATAAGGTTTGAAATGGATTTTTTAAGGGTCCTAATTCAAATCATGTAGTATTTAAGATATCAATCCATTTCTAAGAGTTTTGATGCAAAGAGAATTCAGGTTCATACTTAAGCTAAATGCAATTAATATGATGAGGTGATTCAATCAAGCTAACAAGGTTCTATCACAACTAACTAGCAACTTTCAATCAAATGGATAAAGGTTCTATCACAACTAACTAGCAACTTTCAATCAAATGGATAAAGGTTCTATCACAACTAACTAGCAACTTTCAATCAAATGGATAAAGGTTCTATCACAACTAACTAGCAACTTTCAATCAAATGGATAAAGGTTCTATCACAACTAACTAGCAACTTTCAATCAAATGGATAAAGGTTCTATCACAACTAACTAGCAACTTTCAATCAAATGGATAAAGGTTCTATCACAACTAACTAGCAACTTTCAATCAAATGGATAAAGGTTCTATCACAACTAACTAGCAACTTTCAATCAAATGGATAAAGGTTCTATCACAACTAACTAGCAACTTTCAATCAAATGGATAAAGGTTCTATCACAACTAACTAGCAACTTTCAATCAAATGGATAAAGGTTC
The DNA here is from genome assembly GCF_000695525.1 of Brassica oleracea var. oleracea. Taxonomy (NCBI): domain Eukaryota; kingdom Viridiplantae; phylum Streptophyta; class Magnoliopsida; order Brassicales; family Brassicaceae; genus Brassica; species Brassica oleracea. The sequence goes on along the minus strand of NW_013617631.1, from coordinate 28,015 downwards.
TATCACAACTAACTAGCAACTTTCAATCAAATGGATAAAGGTTCTATCACAACTAACTAGCAACTTTCAATCAAATGGATAAAGGTTCTATCACAACTAACTAGCAACTTTCAATCAAATGGATAAAGGTTCTATCACAACTAACTAGCAACTTTCAATCAAATGGATAAAGGTTCTATCACAACTAACTAGCAACTTACATACTACCAGGCAACCCAGGTTCCAACCCATTTTATGAAATAATTTTTTTTTTGTGTTTATAAAAACGTGGCCAATTTTTTTTTTCAGCTTCAAGTCTTTAAAATGTCAAAACCCGCTCTGTATGGTGCTACTTTTTTGTAGTTGTCATTTTTCTATATTAATCGTAAGTGATTTGATACTGAATAAGGTTTGAAATGGAATAAGGTTTGAAATGGATTTTTTAAGGGTCCTAATTCAAATCATGTAGTATTTAAGATATCAATCCATTTCTAAGAGTTTTGATGCAAAGAGAATTCAGGTTCATACTTAAGCTAAATGCAATTAATATGATGAGGTGATTCAATCAAGCTAACAAGGTTCTATCACAACTAACTAGCAACTTTCAATCAAATGGATAAAGGTTCTATCACAACTAACTAGCAACTTACATACTACCAGGCAACCCAGGTTCCAACCCATTTTATGAAATAATTTTTTTTTTGTGTTTATAAAAACGTGGCCAATTTTTTTTTTCAGCTTCAAGTCTTTAAAATGTCAAAACCCGCTCTGTATGGTGCTACTTTTTTGTAGTTGTAATTTTTCTATATTAATCGTAAGTGATTTGATACTGAATAAGGTTTGAAATGGAATAAGGTTTGAAATGGATTTTTTAAGGGTCCTAATTCAAATCATGTAGTATTTAAGATATCAATCCATTTCTAAGAGTTTTGATGCAAAGAGAATTCAGGTTCATACTTAAGCTAAATGCAATTAATATGATGAGGTGATTCAATCAAGCTAACAAGGTTCTATCACAACTAACTAGCAACTTTCAATCAAATGGATAAAGGAAGAATCATAGGCATAGGATTTCGATTTCAGATGACTAAGATTTAATCTAAAATGATAAGGTTTCAATCAACACATTCCCCTAAGTCTAGATAGCAATTCTAAGCAGCAATTCTAAGCAAGTTTTTTTCCAAGACAAAAGTTCATTTACTCTCATTGATCAAACATCAAATTCTTTTGGTTTGTGTCAATCAAGCAATCATTAAGAACAGATCATTCAACTTCCTAAACTCCCCTAACATCAAATCCCTTTGGTAGGGTAAGTTAAGAGCATGTTGAGTTGGCTCGGACATTTCATCGAACACCTTCCGGGCAATGAAATGTCTAGAGTTCTAATCTAAAATGGCCAACTCCAGATTAGCATTAAGATCACTCAATCAAACAAGAAAACATATTAATCTATTCTAAAACTTTCTAGATCATCACTTAATCATCCTAATCATCCTAGCCCATGAGTCCAAAGACGGCTACTCACTTATTATCATGGTAGACACTAAATCATTAGTTGATCTAAGTTTAAACATGATTAATGATCAAAGCAATCAAGTAAACGCAAGAGAAATTGATCTAGATTAGATATTTCACCCAAAGGTGGCTTTTTTTTTTATTTTATAGATAATAAGATAAGTCCTAATTTTAGGTTTAGAGAGTATTTATAAGACTTCTAAAAACCTAGTGGGCTCAGTCAATAAATCTGAGAAGGCCCAACAAAACATAAAAACTCGAGTAAGTGGTAAAAGGCGAGCGGGTTGCTCAAGTCGCTCCAGCAGGTCGCTCTATCTCGCAGCGGCTTCCAGACCCCGCTCCACGAGGTCGCTCTGGATGTCGTCTGTTACACCAAGGAATGCCGAGCGGATTCGTCATCCCACTCCGGATGGTCGCTCTGGATTGCAGCGGGTTGGTTACCCCGCAACGGAGGGTCGCTCTAGCTCCTTGCTCCGTGTCTTCAAAGAATGGCGAGCGGGTTCTCCTACCAGCTCCGGCTGGCCGCTCCGTGTTGTTCTGTGCAGAGCGGGTGCTCTAGGTCGCTGCGAGAGCCCGCTTTGATACTCAACTAGTCCAGTGATCATAATTCACCTCCTTTTATTATGTATACTTTTATTTTGTCCAAGTCTCCTTGGATTGATGAGTAACTTTGTTTTTTCTCTAAGATTAGTGAAAGGGTTGTCCCCAAAAATTTTACTTCTGAGCATCTTTTTTTTTTTGTTAAAGATTTCTCAGCATCATTTATTTAGTAAATTATATGAAAATTTGAAATATTGAGTTGCACAAAAAAGATAGAAAAATATAAACTTAAATTGACTGAGTAGTTTCTCTTTATCTTGCAGATACCCTCTCTGTCGTTGTTTTGCCTCTCAAGCTTCAGTTTTTACTGGAGGTTGGGAGAGGATCATTCTCCTTTTTCTGTTTCTTTTCATCCCAGTGCTTTGAAAGGTGACCCTTTCCTCTATCTGGCGACTTCAGCGTTTTAGGTCTAAGGCGGTGATTTGATGTTTTGGTGGTTTCCGATGGTGCGGTGGTCCAAACTTCACGTTTCCGATTTGTGGGGGCGAATCTGAGTGTGTTCCCCCAAGTCTTCCTCGTTTCTCTCTCTGCAGATCCATGGTGGTTCGAGCAGATCCAGTATGGCGTTAAGGTGGTGGTGTTTTGTCAGGGAAGAGGCACTATGTAGGGTTCATGTTGGCTTCAGATTGAAACCACCGGGGATTCTCTCAGCTTGCACCTGCTATGGGGCCGGCGGCGTAGCTCCGGTTAGGGTTCTTTGGTGGCGATGGAGGCAAGCTGGTTGGGGGNNNGGGGGGGGGGGGAGTGCGGTTTAGACATATCCTCTTGTCGGCTCCAAACCGGCGAAACCGGTCAATTTAGCAAGCTTATCTCGTCCATGTGCTTTCTCTTCTTTTTTTCCCGTGTTCTCCGAACCGGCGCTCTCTGTCCTTCGTTTTGTGGTTGTTGTGGTCTCGCTTCGCCCTATCTCTCTGGTTCTTAGCTCTTTGGCGGAAGTTGCTCTTCCGTCCGGTTTGGCTCTTGGGATGTCCTACGGCATTGGGTTTAGCCAACATGGCTCTTCGGCTTCGGCGGGCTTGGGTAGCCGTTTTCTATTTCGTCCCATAGTCATTTGGGTTTCTAGAGTTTCTCTAGTCTGGACTGACGGGATTGTGTTTAGGTTTAGTTTTGGTTTACTCTTTTTTTGTTTTTGTTACCGGCTGTATTTGTTAAAAAAACTCAAAAAAAATTAATATGTAAACTTTTAAAAAGAAATGACCACCCCACGCAAGCCAAAAATTTATGCTATTACTGTTATTGTGTTACTGTTCACAGACAAACTTCCACAATGGTTCATATATATATTTTTTCGGATCAACTTTAGAGCATTTCTAAAAACATCCTTATTTTTAAGGTTTGGTGAACTTCAAATTTGAGATTTGAGGGTGTTCTTCACTTAGGAAAATCTTAAATCTGACTTTAAAATAATTTTTATTTACACTACAGTTCTAAAATTAATCAAAATTACAAAACCTTTATAACTAATAAAACATACATTAAAAAGTATTACAAACATTGTTAACGCTATATTATAATAAATAAAGGTTAAAAATATAAACTAAATCATCAATTATAAATGAAATATCAAATTACTCAAATATAACTACTTTTGTCATGTTCTAATAAATGATCAATTAAAGAACTTTAAATAATATATTACCTTATTTCTTGATATTTTTATATGTAAAGTATTTATGAATATAAAATTATAAGGACTAATGATAAATATAAAAGTTAATCTAATCATTTGAAAGACATATATTGTAAGGATTTACAAAAATATTAAACCTTATAAGAGTTTGAACAGTGGAATCTCATATATAAGCCTTTTTTTATATATGTTTGTAAATTTTTATGTTTGTAAATTTTTATCAAGTCATGAAAATATTTCCAAATGATATTCAGGTTACCAAAATAATATTTTTGAATACACAATAGAAAATAAAAATTAAACAATTTACAATACATAAAAATGCCATAAATTAATATCAGATAATTACTAATTTTTCTAAAGTTTATCCTAAATATTACACAATTAGATAAGATAGTATGAAACTATAAATTGTAAAAATCATATACAATACAATATATGACTCTATTTTAAAATAATAATATACATTTTGTATTTTTAATGATGATTTTGGAAAATTTATTCTAAATTATATTTATTAGTGAAAATTATATATTATTATCAATTAACCACTATATTTTCAAAACAAATTAAATTAAATGATTTGTGTTATATAATAATTTTATATAAAAATATTTTAACTACGTATTTTGCTAGGTTTCTGGTTCTTATTTAATAGACTTGATATGTGTTTGCTTGTTTTAAAAATATAATCTAAACATTCTTTTTAATGAATAATTCTTAATGAATAATTCTGAATGAATAAATAAAAACTTTTATTATATTATTTTAAATATTTTTCATAAATGAATTAAATTGTATGTTAATAAAATCTTATATTCTTAACATTATTAATTTTCAATTTTTGTTATTGTTTTTTTTTTTAAATTGTTATTGTAGTAACAACAACTAGAATAATGATTAGATATAGTTATTAGTTATGACCAAATAACATGAACTGCATATATCATGCATGATAAAGAAATATACTTAGTATGAAAACGTATATACTAATTAGCAAGAAGGGATTAGTGTTTGTGCTTTGACTTCAAGGAAGTGACGGAGCGAGAGTTGTGATGAACCGCAGTAAAAAGTAAAAGAAAATGGATCACAATCTAGTAACAACAAGTAAATCATTCAAAGCAGAAACCATTTAGTAGTTGCGATGTAAAATAAGTTAAAGTGAGTATATGATATTGATAATCACACCTCGTTATTACCAAATACATGAACAGCATTCGCAATGTAACTAGTTCGTATATGAAACTATAGTGGTAACTATATACTAATTAGTAAGAAGAGATTAGTGTTTGCGCTTGGACTTCAAGGAAGTGAGGGAATGAGAGTTGTTGTGCCAGTTCCTCTTGCGTTGATTAATGAACCAATTGTTGATTTGCTTCAACTGTAATCCTGTCTCCTCCACCAATTTTGCCTTGTCGTCTTCCTGTCCAAATCACATGATCTTTTACATTATACTATAATTTGTTGTCACTTACTTCGTAGTTCTCAATCTGAATAGTTCCCATAATGTTCAGACCGGCTCTAACGGTCATTATGGTAGATCCAATTATATACTTACTAATACATTTCAAATTGTATGTAAATAAGTATGTATCGTATGTTGGCTATAAAAAGAAAGAAAAAACTGCATGCGTTGCTATTGAGTGAATTTCCAAATTGAGCCAAATTGCTTCTTTGCGTTTACATTTCCATTTGCTGTTTCATGTTATAATAATTAGAATATTATTACATAAAACGTAAACGTAAATGCAAAGGCAAGCGAATAATTGGACCCAGATATGGTGTTTTAAAAAAACTTACCAGAGTAATCACTAGACAAAGCTAAATTATTAGCCAAATATGTATGTTGGTTCGTATAAATATAAGAAGATGTATAGTACTCACAGTAGGGTAAGGCCACTTGCAATGTTGTTGCCACCAATTTTTCAAGACAGTGGTTGTGTCTCCAGGCAATTTCCCAGCCCTTCTTTTCCTCATTATCTCTTCTCTTACATCTTCAATTCTCGATTTAAAACCCTTAAATAAATAAATAAATACAGTAAGTTTTACCAAAAAAAAAAAAAAACAGTAAGTTCAAGTTTAACAAGAAGAACAAAAATAAATAAAATAGATAAGACAAACATACTGTTGTTGTGAGTCTTAAGATATACATAGCTTACCTGTTTAAGTTCGAGTTTAAGTTCTTGTCTGACTCTTTCCATAAGAGATCTTTCAGATTCAGTCGGAAGCAATGGACCAAATCCCGTCATATCGTGTCCGCCGCTAAAACCAACGCCGGAAGTATCCGATGAGAAATCCATGTGGAGATCTTCCTCGTCCTCGGACATCGTCGCACCGGACCCTTCTCCTAATGTAGCTCCTACGGGAATATATAGATAATAAGTTTAAACGAAATGTTAAACAGTCCAACTACTAGATTTACATTGATTTGGATGGACTAAGCCCAAAGCACTTTCATATAAAATCATCACTTTCATGTTAAACACATGTACAAGTATGTGTATATCTGAATTTTGATAATTTGGATCATTGGATGTTTGCGCACGTTGAAATATTTAGTTGTCATGACAAAAATTAAAAATTTTAAAACCCACGGCTACACATGTAGACTAGCTACGTGGAAATGTGTCATACTGTTCCAAAAATTGCGTTCCAACACACGTACTCTTTAGTGCATTTTTATGATCTAAAGCCTAAAGGAAAAAGTGGTTACAGATTCTAATTCCTTTGATCTATCCCGAAGAATTTGTTGTCTCTGGAAACATTCACATCTTTCGAATAATCATATATAGTTAAGCACGAAGTAACCATATCCATATCTTATATTTAATTTGAAAGCTATATCATATACTATATATAATCGTGAAATCTATATATTATTCATTGTTTGTACGGGATTCAGTCGACTAGGTTGAAAGAACTCGAAATAGGATGACCAAAGACGTTTTATTAGACCGATTAAATGGATTACAAGGGTGATAGAAGTTCAAGGAAACAAGCCGGAGCTCGAGGAGCAAACCGGAAGAGATACAGAGCGATTAGGAGTGAAGAGAGACTAAAAACCTTAGATCAAGCCGTTCAATGTATGTGTGTAAAGTGTCGATCTCCTTTTTTCTGTTTCCTTCTCCTCTTTTATAGGCTTCTTCTCTTTGATCTTCTCTGGGCCTTAATTCGGAGAGACCGAATATACGGGCCTGAGTGGAGTTCCTCCGAGCCGGGTGCTTTTGGTCGGGTTTGCCAACAGCTAAAAGCACTCTAGGGCCGAGCTGACGACTCTACTCGCCGAGCCGAATAAATTAGGCCAGCTTGCTGAGTTAGGTCCTGTTATTCGATGAGCCTTGTGGAGGGATGTAATTCATCTCCTACGTTCATGATCATCACCGAGCGCAGAAATTTAATTGTATATTAGTTTTATGTTTACTGGCTTTTCGTTTCTGGTATGATCAACAAGATCCTTTTGATACCTAACTCAATTATTTGTATTAAAATAACCTGTTTTCCACAGAAGATTATTTTTCCGATCGATTCCACAGATGATTAATTTCATGAGTTATTATTGTATTTCGAACCCTTGCGTTTTATAATTGTATATAATATTATTTATTATTGTGTAGGGATATATGGTTTCTAATATTATTAGTCATATATCTAAGAGATTTACAATAAGGATATGATATTCAAAAGTCTTATTCTTAGTATCCAGCTGATCCCCTCATAAATAAATAAATAAGTTTCAAAAAGGCTAAACTGATCAAAGAATTTCTTGAAATTTTTGTTTTTGCTAAATAATTTATTGAAATTTCTTGAAATTTTACATGAATAAATAGAAAATGTAGGAGAAAAAAAAACCTGTGAGAGAATGGAGGTTATTCTCAATTTCACGGCAAGCCATCACAGCTTCGACGGCATGAACCCTCACGTGTTGTTGAAGCTGTTCTTTGAAGCTACACAACACCATTACATACTGTACCTGTATCCAATTTTTATTATTATTTGTACCAACATATATATACATTAATATATTTTTTATTTTTGTAAACACCATATATTAATATAAATAGTCAAAGCATTTACGTTTAATAAACATTTCCGTATATATATGTATACATACATATAAAATTATAAATACGTGCATCTGGTGTGGTGTGTTTTAAGCTCTTAAATCATTGTAGTCCTGTTCAATGTCAATAAATATAAATTTAAATATGTGTAATAAGCGCAAATTATTTCCAAAACTGTAGTTGAAATATCAATTCGCTAAAACAACATAAGTAACCTCAAGTATAATTATTGTTTGTTATCAACAAGGAAGAAGAAGATGGAGAAGAAGAGCATCTAGTTAAAAGATATGTTTTTTATTGGAATTGAACTTTTGATTAAATCTACAGACCAAGCGGATGTAAGAGAAGTTCCCAAGAAGAAGAACAAAGAAGAGTAGCAGAGAACAAGCTACAAAGAAGGAAGAAGAAGAAGAAAAGACTTGAGGCGCAAGAAACCTAAGAGTGAAGAAGAAGATTACTCTCTTCTCTCTCTACAAGAACAAGAAAAGAAACAAGGGAGTAAAGAGACTGTGTGTGCTTGTGTAATGGGTCTGGTTTGTTCTTCGTTGGTCACTAAAGAGACTGTGTGTGCTTGTGGGATTAGTATTCTCTGTTGTTTAGTAGAAGATTCAAGAGAACTTAATATCTTGTTATTGTGCAGCGGCTATACAATGTTTGAAAAGGAAGAGATTATATGAGCAACAAGTTGAACAGCTTGGCAACTTCCAGCTCCGTATCCATGATCAAGTAACCTTTTTCTCTTTTTAACTTTTGATGAAAGTTTGCTTACTACTTTAAGCGATGACTTTATATCTCTTCTTGTAAACTACAGATGATTATGTTGGAAGGTGCCAAAGCAACAACAGAGACTGTAGATGCTTTGAGGACTGGTGCTGCTACTATGAAAGCTATGCAGAGAGCTGCGTACGTGTTTTATATATATACCTAACCTCTTTTTTATTTATTTAAGCAGCAGACTAAGTGTGCGATGTGTGTTTTGGCAGAAACATTGACGATGTTGACAAGACGATGGATGAGATCAATGAGCAAACCGATAACATGAAACAGATCCAGGACGCATTGTCTTCTCCCTTTGGCTCTGCTGCTGATTTCGGTGAGGTAAAATTTCCCCTTTATTCCCACGATCATCATACTCTTTAGAAACAAACAATCTCCCCTTCTCTTACATCCGCTTGGTCCGTAGATTTAATCAAAAGTTCAATTCCAATAAAAAACATATCTTTTAACTAGATGCTCTTCTTCTCCATCTTCTTATTCCTTGTTGATAACAAACAATAACTATACTTGAGGTTAATTATGTTGTTTTGGGGAATTGACCTAATCTAAAAACATCGATTCTTAAATTTGAATAAGGATAAAAGAGAGTAACGCGACATACCGATCAAAACACAGATCTCGAACCTTTGTTTGAAAACTACAATCTGTGTTTTATTAGGGATTGTCAAGAAACCTCTGAGTTTGAAGAAGCAGCAAGACACGAGATGTTTTGATGAACGTCGTTAAGTTCGACGTCTTCCTTTTTCTTTTCTTTTAAAGCTATTTTCCTCTTTTTTTAATTAGTTTTAATAGCTTTTTTTTGACTAATCCTATATGGCAATTTGATTGGTAATCAATAGTGAGGTGAATTAGAGGATTCACCATAGGGGTGAACCCAAGTATTGTTCAATCAGAACAGAACTTGGGTTCACCCCTAAGGTGAATCCTCTAAATTCACCTCACTATTGATTACCAATCAAATTGCCATATAGGATTAGTCAAAAAAAAGCTATTAAAACTAATTAAAAAAAGAGGAAAATAGCTTTAAAAGAAAAGAAAAAGGAAGACGTCGAACTTAACGACGTTCATCAAAACATCTCGTGTCTTGCTGCTTCTTCAAACTCAGAGGTTTCTTGACAATCCCTAATAAAACACAGATTGTAGTTTTCAAACAA
>NW_013617631.1:3302-16717 GCF_000695525.1 Brassica oleracea var. oleracea | reverse complement strand
TTCTCCATCTTCTTCTTCCTTGTTGATAACAAACAATAATTATACTTGAGGTTACTTATGTTGTTTTAGCGAATTGACCTGATGTAAAAACATGATTCTAAAATTTGAAAAAGGATAAAAGAGAGTAAAGCGACATACCGACGCAAAACACAGATTATACTTGAAATTGTTTGAAAACTACAATCTGTGTTTTATTAGGGATTGTCAAGAAACCTCTGAGTTTGAAGAAGCAGCAAGACACGAGATGTTTTGATGAACGTTGTTAAGTCTACATCTTCTTTTTTTTTCTTTTAAAGCTATTTTCCCTTTTTTTTCTTTAGTTTTAATATTTTTTTTGACTAATCATACATGGCAATTTAATTGGTAATCAATAGTGAGGTGAATTAGAGGATTCATCATAGGGGTGAACCCAAGTATTGTTCCTTCAATCAACATGAATAATCGAAATTTTAATAGATGATTTAAATTTAATTATAAAGTTGACAGTTTCAATTGAATAACTCTGATTTTAGCACATAAACATGAGACCACTTAAAGCTAAATCTACACGATATGCCTGTATGTGTGTATAATAGATGTGAAAATTTGTCAAGATACACAAATTTCATGGAACATGAGTTTTATAACTCCATTCATAGTTGAAAACATGAATCGTTTAAGAAAAAACACACAAGAATGATTAGTACTTATAGTTTTATAACCCCACTCATATTTAGTCCACTAGCAAATCATTAAGAAAGTTTATGACGACATAGATTTTCCATGAAATGAACAAAGTTTATATCTTGAATTCACAAAAACTTATGTTAGAGTAACCACTAAATCAGTGAAAAATAATTTCTGTTGAAACATATATTCCAAACAAGAATAATTTAAAAAATCATTCATTCTTGCTCCATTTTAAAGAAATCCTATAAACAAACACAAGTAATCAAACTGAAGTCTAATTTCTACAACAATTAGTCTAATCAGCGTACCAAGAAATTGTCGAGCTCTTGACGATCGTGATGCGAGAATCCAATGGCTATGGAAGCATAAGAACGGAGAAGACGATGAGAGTGAGAAAGCTGAGCTTCAATGATCGGAAGCTGATCGATAGGAGTTGCCACTCTCAGACATGCCACGTGTGCGGCCAATAATTGCTCGTACATGGGATGTGACGCTATCTCACCTTTCATTTGTCTATTCTGCTCCGCCGCCACGGCTGCTTCTCCGTCTCCTCCGCCTACTGTGGGTCCGATCATACCTAACGTTGCTTCTTCCATATTCTTGATCGAAGACACAGAGCGAGACACGGTTTTGTCTTGAGAACCCTACTTCTTGAACCCGTTTTGTCTGTACGATTAGCTCATAGACATAGAAATAGGGAGAGAGATCGGAAGAAATCAACTTATATAAAAGCTATCCTGGTGTATTTCCCCTTATTTGTTACTTTTTCACCTTTTTATAAAGAGAAAAAGACAAAAATAACACTAGATCAAGTTTTTGTTCCCAAACTAGCACTCAAGGTCAAAAGTCACAAAAATAGCACTTAATGTTTTATCAAAAGTCACAAACTCAGGGTTTAGAGTTAAAGGGCGGGGTTTAGAGTTTAGGGTTTAGGGTTTAGAGTTTAGAAATAGGGTTTTGGGGATAAGATTTCAAATTTTGAAGAAAAGATAAAATGCTATTTTGGTCATTTTAGTTTTTGAGTGCTATTTTTGTGATATAAACTTAGAAAGGTGCTATTTTGGATATTTGCTCTTTTATAAATATGTATTATTTATTTATTTAGAATTATTGTACGAATTGAAACAATGTTTCGGGTATCCGGAAAACATTGTTTTGAGTTTTGATAAAAGGCTGGGCTGAGCAGACCTAATTCTGTATCAAACTTTTATTTTTAATTTTCTCAACTGATTTATATTACTTAAAACAGTTTAAAATACAAAATCTACATAGATAATACCCTATAAATATAGTGGAGCATTCTGTACTAATATATATGAATTTAAAGTAAAAATTGGTGAGATTTATGAGATAGTACTGATTTTTAGAATTACTATAAATGTGTTAAGAGTGGAGATTATTCTATACATTGGTGTATATACTAATTTTACTTTAATCAATTTTATTAATAAATTTATTATTGGTACATAGAGTCAAATTTATAGTATTGCTATTCATTTGTGTCAAATTGATATATATACTATTAAAGCAGAATCCTTCTTAGAATTATGCCCCTGATTTTTTCAATTAATTACAAAAATTGCTATTATTTTTTTGAAAATTTAAATGGTTTTCGGCCACATTAATTGCACCAGTCAGAAAAAAGTATCTAAAAACCAATTTACAAGCTCATTTCGGCGGTAAAAAAAGCTGAAATTTTTAAGCTCATTTCGACTTTATTTGAAACTCAATCAGATTATAATCATTTTTACGTATACTTCAAAGATCTATACTAAAATCGATTAATAACATATATGCTATTTACATTGTATTACCACTTTAGCCATGCCAATATCTGAATATATTTTTTTATTATTTCTTTTCGTTTCTTTTTTTTTGGTAAGACCGTCGAAGAAGTTGGATTACTTGTGGGTGGGTTTCACGAATTTATAGACCGAAGCTCATTTAAATACTTGATTTTTATTGAAAAAAAAATTAGAAAACATATTTTAAAACAGTAAAACATAAAAATGGATTCAAATTTTTGTTCGTATTTCTTTTAATCACCTTTTAAAATATGCTACAAAAAGGATATTTGAGATTTAATAGTTTACAATAAACTAAAAATATTAATACAAGGAACTCTTTTTAAAAAACAACTCTTCGGAATTACTTTATATGACTATAAAACATCAACACTATTAAAAAAGTAGTTATTAAATAACACAAATATTACAGTTAACAAATATTTAACTTTCAAAGAAACAAATCTCGTGCTTTTAAAATGCGAGTCATTATATATATTATTATATTTATATCTCAATACATATCATCCTAAATATATAAAACAACTACTACACATATAACAAAAAAAACAATTATAAAAATATGAATGTTATAAATCACTACAAGAATTTATCAAAATAGCTGCGGACTGGCGAAGGTATTTCCGTAGCCAAATAATTTAGCGACAGAAATGGCGAAAGATAGTGACGGAACACATAATTTTATTTTTGTAGCTAAATCCGTAGCAATTCGTAGCAATCCGTAGCTATATAGCTAGGGATAGATTCCGTCGGCGATCCGTAGCTAGATAGCTACACTTTAGCTACAAAAAAAGTCGTAGCCAACATTATTCTATTTAGCAACAACTAGCTACAAATACTAATATCGCTAAATAGCAACAACATTTTTATCCTAGCAAATCCGTCGCACGTTGAAAAAATATCATATATCTATACAAAAACATATAATTTTTATATAATATATTTTTGTATAAATTTTATTTTATTAATATCAGTTTGTATATGTTGTTTTAATATTTGTCAATTTATTTCAAACACAAATTTCAAATTATATATATTTGTAATGTGTAGTCATTTATTATATATAAGAATGATATATTATAACTTTACAATGCATAAATTTGACAAAAATATTTTTTATGATTTATATATCCAAATATATTAAGAATATACTAGTTTAATGAAACTATTTGACACAAAATGAAACTAATGGCTAGACATGTTGGTTTAAGTCTAATCAATTGTAGTAATATTGCCAAGCAATATTGTTAGGTTAGCATTAACACAAGCTTTCTCACGTATCTACCTCTCTAGACTCTAAAATAATTATTGTGGCATTGATGTCAAATCTACAACGAGGTGAAGAGTAGTTCTTTCTTCATTTGTCCCAACTGTATCTCTATTTTCACTCCAAAGCAAGTTTAAGCAAAATTCTAGCAAAGGAGCTTCAGTCCACTTCTCTTTAACTGGCTGATTTGGATTCTCTCAGCCCCAATTATACTTTGGATCACGTGAAATCAGGTGATGGAGTTTACTTCTTTTCTTAATTAAAATATCAGGTTACATTACCAAAAGACATTCGAAGGACATAATCATTTTAAATTAGTTAACATATGATTGCAGGTGGTGTAGTTGCTATTCTCAAGGGGACAAAGAAATAAAATCTTGTGTTTTTGATACCCGTGACAAGGAAAGAAATTAGTTCACAATATAATTATCAGTCCAACGTACGGTTGCACACTGGTCTTGGTAAATTTCCTGAATTTATCTTCTTCATTTTTTTGCTTTTGTTTCGGTATTGTTATAATCAACAAAATATTATTTTATTCTTTATTTTTGCTAATTAATATAATATGTTATAAAATAATATATTTAAGAAATAGATAATTCCGCGCTTTGAAAGTGCGGGTCAAAATCTAGTTATACTAATAAACACAATAATAAAGTTAGAAATAAAATAAGAAATTATAAGCTATGTAACTTTAATTGTTTATTTCTAATTATTAAGAAAATAGTAAGATTATAATTTCTTATCTAATCTAAACGATACCTCCAGATGATCAGAATTCTGTATTACCTCTAGTTGGAAGCAAGCCTAAACTTAAATAGAGAAAACCGTGAAGAGTGCAAGAAAAAATCAAGATCAGTGAAAAGAAAAGAGTAACCATTTTAGCATGCAATTCAAGTATCTGACTATTGCCTCAATTCAATTTTTCAAATTTGTTTAAAAATTAGAATCCCTGATTTTTCTAAATGTGTAGGAACTGGGAAAAAGTTCTGCAAATGAATTTTCTTAATTCAGAACTGAGTTATTCAGATAATTTTTGTAAAAGAAAATTAGACTATCTGAGTTTTACTGTTTTAGATGTTATATGACTAAGAAATGGTGCAATAAATCTGTATCACATAAGTCATAATTCATAAGTGACCATATAAGTTTTGGATGAGTATATTATATATATATATAACTGTATTTATTCCATTGAATCTCTTATATATTAATTGAGAAACATTACAACATTGTTTTGTAGCCATGTGCCACCATGAGAATGAAATTCAGAATTTTTAGAGAAATATGTTGGTCCATCTTAACTTATATTATACTTTTTACTAAACTAACTATTAAATTGATAAATAGTGTACAAAAGAATAATTTCGCACTTTCCTTAAATAAAAGCTACGAAATTGCTTAATATGATTAACGTATATATGAAAATTAATGATTATGAATAAAAAGTATTTGATTATAATTTTTCTATCTTAGCTCTTTTTCGTTTAATTTTATATTTTTAAATGATATTAAACAACCACATTAACCATATAATTAAAAAACTTAAATTTTTTCTTATATGTTATATTTTGAATTTTTAAAATGACTATAAATTACTAAAAACTTTAAATGTCTCACACTAAAATATTGTGATCAATGGTTTAATTTTTTTTTTTTGTAATAACAAGATACAAATGATCATAAATCGTATGAATATGAAGTCTCATTTACTAGACATTCATTTTATATATTAATATAGTTTAAAATTAAACTATATAACATAGAAAAGTATTTAAATATGATAATTTCTAAATTTGTAGTGAAAAAGTATTGAGACCTTAATATTTTAATTTTGAAATTTGTTTAGAAAATCGCACATTAGAAATTTTGTTTTTATCATATGAGTATGAATTCTCAATAATAAATATTTATATTAAAATATACTATATATCTATGTCCATGTCACTGAAATTTTGTTATATTCCATATAAAATAAATAAAATAATTGTTTTGATTTATTTACCAAAAATGTATCGTAAATATACAAAATGTATTGTTTTGATTTATATCTTTACTCTAATTTAATTATATACATAATACGTAAATGAATACAAATAAATTATAATAAAAAAATTGTTTTTATATATAACATTTATCTTGCGCGGATCTTAAGCTAGTAGTACTATTAATTTGGTGTTGTCAGTGCAGTGGGTGTAAGAAGATTAGGTGTGTCTACCGGTCCCGTCGTTAAAGGTAGGAAGATATTTTCTTTATCTCATCATTTTTATAATTTCCAACTAATTTTTATGTTGTTGTTGTTGTTAAATCACTGTTATTTCTCAAATCATTGTCAAGGTAAGAAAAAAGCATGTACTTTCAGTAGAGAGGAGATATACTTTCGTTTTACGTTTTATACATATAAAATATTAGATTCTCATAAGTATAGTTGTATAAAGCACGTTATCAACGAGTACTTTCCTCATCATAACTTTACGCGAAGGAGAATATCGTGGAACCAAACATGATAGCAGTTTTTCTAGTTTCGTTTTACCAAGTCTTATTGGGATAACTATAATGTTTTATGTAATATTTCCATATCTAATAATGTCCTAATGACAATAGGAATGGAAAGATATCCTTTCGATATCACTTATAAAAAATCTATAGGTTGTATATAAACAGATCTTTAGGTCAAGGATTAGTAACACATAAATGATTATCAATTATAGAACTTCACATGCTATCAGAGCCACGAAACTAAAACTCGATTTCTCTTGATTTTTTCTGAACGATCTTTTTTGATCACGACTCTACGACCTTTAATCAAACTGATTCTCTCGACCTTCGACCTCGACATACTCGATCATGGCAGAAACTCTTGCAACAACCCGACGAACGATCTCTCCGTATGATCTATCGACTAATGATAATCTTGGAACTATTATCTCTTAGCCTTTGCTCAACAGACGAAACTACGATGAATGGGCACAAAACTTAAGTGTTGCTTTAAGCGCACGGAAGAAGTTTGCTTTCATTAATGGCACCATACCAAAACCAACTACCGACTCTGCTGATTATGAAGATTGGATGGCGAATAATCATCTTCTTGTCACATGGATCAAACTAACTATCGAATCCAAGCTACGGTCCAACATCTCTCATAAGGAAGAAGCTAAAGACCTATGGGATCACATCAAACGCCGGTTTGGACTTAAAAGCAGAGCTAGATATCAGCAACTTCGAGCATCTCTTGCAACCTGTCGACAGTCTGGATCCTCGGTAAGACTATTTCGGTCGACTAACCAAAATATGGGATTCCATGGCTGAGTGTCTAACAGTTAGCTCGTGCAAGTGCGGTAAGTGCGACTGCAATCTCATGGAAGCTCAAAAAAAAGAACGTGATATTATCAGAGTATACGATTTTCTTTTCGGTCTTGATGACGCAACTCACGATCCAGTTCGTTCACAAATTTGCGCTCAAATTCCTATTCCGGATCTTGACACCGTTTATCAGACCATAGTACAAAACGAGACCGTCCAGATCAACTCACATAAAGAACCACCGGCGTGCTTAGCTTCGCAGCTCAAACACCAGTGCATTCAACTTCATCTTCAACCTCTCGACAATCGAACCAGAGCTATGACAGCTCTCGACAAGGAAACTCAAACAACAATGGTTCTTGACCTCGATATGTCAATCCAGACGCAAACATTACTTGCACCACTTGTGGCCGTCTTGGTCATAGAGCAACAAGATGTTTTCTGATAATTGGATATCCAGAATGGTGGGGAACCAGAACAAGAAACAGAAACAACTACCAAGGAGGACAGAACACTACACCATCAACGGAATCAACAAACTCAACACAAGCAAACTCCTCCCAAATAGCTGCTTCACCGACTCAAATCAAAGTAAACTCTACTCTAACCGAAACAGATCGACAAGGACTTGCTGGCATAACCGACGCACAATGGCATACGCTTGTGACTCTCATGAACTCGCAAAAGACACGATCCGATACACGTCTGAGTGGTAAGAACGATGAAATTCTTTGGATCTTGGATACAAGGGCCACACATCACATGACTGGCCGCCTTGACCTTCTCAAAGACATTCGACCAGTTGCACCAGTTCCCGTGACACTACCAGCCGGAGCCAACGTTTTGTTTAATCAACAAGGCACCATTCAATTAACATCCAATATACACTTGAAAAACGTGTATTATGTGGATGGGTTTCACACAAACCTGATATCTTTCGGATAACTATTAACTGATCAATCTATTGTTGGCCAAGTTACTAATAGACTTGTGGTTTTGCAGGACCGCACCATGAGGACGCTGATTGGAGTGGGTGAACGTGAAAGTGAGGGACTGTACCACTTCCGAGGGACTGAGACTGTGACCGCTTTTCAGACAACTACAGCCGATGAAGGTGTTCTCTGGCATCGTCGTTTGAAATGAAGAAACCTAATGGAATGATCAAATGAAAAGTCTTCTTTTTTTCGACATGAAAAGTCTTCTTTTTAACCAAGTGTCTTGGCCTAGTGGTAAAGGGGTTCCAGCTAGAGCTTCCGTCATGGGTTTGATTTTCTTTGGACATCCATAGACGCTTTAAATGACAAGAAAATCCTAATTTTTTTGGACCTTTTGGTAATTAGTTATTGGGCGTAGAAAACTGCTATAAAAAAAGTCTTCTTTTTTCTGTACGGCAAACGAAAAGTCAATATTCTCCAAAAATGAAAAAAATACTTCATTAAACTTACGTTGGTTTTAGATTTTAGTTTGCTTGGTCGGTGAACATTGACTTATTAAAAATACGTACTAGGGGTGGAAGGGAGATTAGTTGGGTTTTGTCTTCCTTCTTTAGTTTTATTTATTTTTAAGTGACTGAGCTTTACTAATCACAATATAGCTTTATTTTTAAAAGTTAAAACCAATATAAAGTTTCTATTAAATTTTACTAACCATTTTTACTTTTACTTTTAGAGGTACAGTAAAAAATAAAAGTAAACTTTTTCTTATGTATTTTAGGCTAAAAACTTACATTTTCTTTTATATATGCTGTAGAATCTGTAAAATGAACAAATTATCTATAATATCATATAAATTAGATAATCATGATAAAGATATCTATAAATATTTTAATTTAATTTAGGTTTTTTTTAAATTACTGAAATATTTTAAATAGCATAAATACTATTTAAATATTGCATTTTAAATAACAGTAAATTTTGATAATTTATAAAAAATATTAATATAAATTATCTTAATTAAAAATAATTATTTTATATATACATGACATATTTTACATATTTTATTTAAAATATTTTATTTTAAAATATCTACAGCAATAACTTACAACTACAACAAATTCAACTACAACAAAAGTCTCTGCAAAAAAAAAGCATACAGTAAAAACTTTAACAACTAATTTACCTACAACTAAATTTATATATCAAAAAATTTACAGGCACAGTTGAACCAATCAACACCATTATATTCTCTTTTCAAGATAAAATTGTAACTCCGTAATATTATTTAATTATTTATGTTCATTTATATATATGATATCTTTATGTAGGCAAATCTTTTTTTTTATGTAGGCAGATCTGGATATGAATAATTGTTATTTTGGATCTAACAAATCCAAATTTAAAATCTGGTTTCATAAAATTTTAAGATATGTGAACATTTTTTTTTATATGTAATTGATGCATTTATTTTTAATCATTTTTTTGATAACAATACATATTAATACTAGATTTAATTAGAGAAATTGCCACAAATACCACACTCATTGTACCACTTTTCATGTTTACACTAATTCATTTTATCCTTACTTTTAATGAAGGATAAAAGACATTTATACCCGCACATTCATAATAATGCTTTTTGTGCTTACTTTAACCATTTTTACTCTCATTTTTAAAGAGGTTAAAATACATTTATAATTCTAGGGTTAACTAATTTAGACTTAGGGTTTAAAGTTGAGGGGTGGAGTAGGGTTTTTGGAATGTAAAATTTAGGTTTCTAAGAAATATATAAATAAATGCTTAAAAATATATAAAAAATTTAAAAATAGTTTCAAACATATTTTTCGATTTTCAAAAAGAAATTTTGAAAAAAATAAAATAAAATTAAAAAAAAAATCAAAAAAAAATTTAGAAAAAGTTCGAATTTGAAAAAGTATAATTCGAATACATAAAAAAAAATTTAATTTTTAATTTTTTTTTTGCTTTTTATTTATTTAAATAATGATTTATTATATATATAGATAACAAAGGTATTAGAATCTTTTCCCACTTAATGAAGAAGTTTTTTTTGAAAATGTCCTTTTAGTTGTGTTAAAAATGAGAAGTGGTACCATGAAAGTGGTAAAAATAAAATTTTCCCTTTTAGCTAGAAAGCAACAACGATTAAACAAAAGGTGATGTACTATAATTTCCTATTTCAAGTAATATTGAAATATTAATTTGGTGATATATTTGGCAAGACAACAATAAACTATAAGAGAATAACCAAATTGAAATATGCATATTAAAAACTTGTGGATGCAGATCATTTAGGTTTAGAGTCTAACCCTAAATGATAAAATGACTGAATCTAACTTTAGACTTGAATGCTTTATTCAAAATAAATTTAGAGAAACTTTTTATTAACGGGTTTGCATTTCTCCAACATTTTCAAACATTTCATCAATATCTATATCTAGTTTTGTGATGTTAACTAGGAGTGTGGTAAAATGAGTTATAACCTAATAACTGGTTGTTTTCAAACATATACTTTTTACTGGTTGTTTTTATACTTATATATATATATTGATGACATCTACCTTTTTATGTAAAACAAAAATTGTTTATATATTAATCAAATTATCTTCTAAAGTTAACCTATTATTAGGTGTTTAATTTATTTAGTATTTAATATTAATGTCTTGGATTTTAGTATTTGAATTTTAAATATATTATGAAAATTATTTTATTTTATTTATGTTTGATCGCGAGTTAGCTCATTTAACTCATGATCTATATGATCTAAGTTCGAGTTTACATATTGAAGCTCATATAATAAATGAGATGAGCTGAGCTCATGAAACATTCAAGCTTTTTTTTTTTTTTTTTTTTTGTCATCAACAAACAGACTTATATAGACTCTGCGAACCAATCTGGTAACTCCGGATCCATGTGAACGACGAAAGATGATTGTTTTCTGGCACATCGTGCTAGACTATCCGCCTTTTGATTTTCCGTCCGGGGTACATAAATAATCTCTGAGCTAGTAAAACGTGTCTTCAGTAGCTTTATGTCGTGCAGATAACTCTCAAACGCCGGCCATTCCTCTGGTTCCGAAACCATCTTCACCGATTGAGAACAATCTGTAGCAAAAGTAACCTGAAACTGATGTAAATTCCTCATACATTCCATAGCCCATATCAGTGCTTCCATCTCTGCAAGAAGAGGTGAAATACATGCCCTAGAATTCCTTGCACCCATCAATCCGTGAAAGCCCTCGAGTATTCTATACCATCCTTGACCTGAATAAGGTTCTTTATCTTTCCAGGAACCATCTATAAAGCACCAACGACCAACCCGCGGCTGACGATCCAAAACCTTAGTCTGTTGTGGTACCTGCTTAGTCTTCATCACCTGAGCCTCAGCCCAAAGTGTTGATTCAGTTTCTGCAAGCGTAAGTATATCTCTTGGGTCAATATCCAAATTACTAAAAACCTTATTATTCCTTCTTTTCCAAATATACCATAATATCCACGCTAAATGATGATCTTCCATTTTCGGGAGTACCCTCCAGAAAAGATGATCCATATTCGTAAATAGAGAACTAGTGGGGAAGTAGGCTGGGTTAGACGGTATCTTTGACAAAGCCCAATCTTGACGCGCAGAAGGACACTCAAAAATACATGGTTTATTGATTCCTCATCAGCTCCACATCTAACACAACAAATATCTCCCTTCATTCCTCTTGCTTGCAAATTCTTCTTAACAGCTATACATCCGGATACCATTTGCCATAAAAAGTGTTTAATCTTCGGAGGGCATCTCACCTCCCAGCAGAACGCTTTCAGAATATCCACTGTGGGACAATAAAACACTGATGGTTTTACCTTGTCCGGATAGACCCGTTCTAACTGATATCCTGATTTAACTGAACATTTCCCATTATATGTGAAGTGCCATCCATTCCTATCCACCATCTGAGTCTTACTCAAAGGAATACTTTCAATAATTTGAGCATCCTGGGGATCCACCAAATCCCGAATTACTTGCGACTTCCAAGTTCGTGAAATTGGATCTATCAAAGAGTCCACTGTGAGGTCCTGATAAGTGTCATGTTGATTTTTTTTTTGCTGGTCTCGAGCGAGTGGTTGGGAGCCATGGATCACTCCATACAGAGATAGAGGACCCCATTCCCACCCTTTGATTAGTCCTTTGCTAACCAGATATCTAGCGGATACAATACTCCTCCAACCATATGACGGGGAGTATGAACGGATCGGTTCTAGCGGTGAGGCATTCCTATAGTACCGTCCTTTAAAAACTCTAGCAAAAAGAGTTGAAGGCTTCTCTATCAGCCTCCACAATTGCTTTCCAAGCATAGCCGTATTGAAATCCGTTATGTCCTTAAAACCCATACCTCCTTCGTCCTTATTTGTACATACTTTGTCCCATGACTTCCAGTGCATACCCCTTGTATTTCCCCCTGGGCTCCACCTTTTGATACTGCACTCGTCAATTTCTTCACCGTTGCCTTTGGTAACCGATAAACCGACATCACATGGTTAGGCAAAGCCGTGACTACTGATTTAATGATTACTTCCTTTCCACCTTTAGAAAAAAATTTAAACGTCCATCCATTCACCCGATTATTCAAACGGTCCTGAACAAATCCAAAAATTTGTATCTTGGATCCCCCAAGACTTTCCGGCAGACCCATATATGATCCTATCCCTCCTAAATTCTGTATCCCTAGGATGTCTCTCAACTCCTGTCTAGTGGACTCCTCAATCTTATGTCCAAATTGAATCGAGAATTTCTGAAAATTAATCAGTTGGCCTGAGACCACCTCATATTCCTTAAAAATCCTAAGGATAGTGTGACATTCTTCCTTCTGTGCCTTACATAAAAAAAGACTATCGTCTGCGAACAACAGATGAGAAATCGAAGGGCAAGCTCTGGCAACCTTCATTCCCGGGAATTGATTACTCCTTTCAGCCTTCTTAATATTTGCAATCAAAGCCTCAGTAAACATGAAAAATAGATAAGGGGATAAGGGATCCCCCTGCCGTAAACCTCTTTGAGGAACTATATGTAAGACCCGATCCTGGATTCCTAAATCCAACCAGACCGCGGCCTCACTAAACAATGCTACCAGTTTCATTTACATATTCAAGTTCCAGTGTTAAATAATTCTAAGTCTTTTTCAGAGTTTGAGGTTCCAACATTCTACTAGGGCAAATAGATATTTCATAGATAATAATCAAGGTTCATACATCATTCATCATCCTAATAAATAGATCACACACTAGAATCGCATAAGTTCACAAGTTGCACAATAGGCTACAATAATTATACAATTTTCCGAATCAACCCAATCACCACACATCTTCCCATGGCCGCGGTCCTCATGGTGTTTTTCCCTTACCAGGGTCCATTTCTGGTCCTGGATCCAACACA
>NW_013617631.1:1416-3297 GCF_000695525.1 Brassica oleracea var. oleracea | reverse complement strand
ACCAATCGATCCAAACCGGCCAGACTCACACGGTTATCACCCGCGGCCTTGTCCGGTTACTCTTGGCCACACCTCTCACCTTAGGGGTTCGGTCTCCAGGGGTGACTTCCTTCTCTTTCTCCTTTGCCTTCTCCTTGTCTTTCTGTCTCAAATCCATCCTCTTGATCACACGCCAAACACACCAGGAACACTCAAGAACAATCTCTTGGATCAAATCGGTCAATCCAAGGTTTTGTGTCTCTCTTTCTCTCCTGAGTTTTTTCTCTGTGTTTCCCTCTGTCTCTGAAGAATAAAATCGACCAGAATGGCAGAAAAGAGAGAGAGAGACCGAGTTTAAACTGCCCCCAACCGCCTGGGGTGGCAGTTACCAAGGATCAGATTCCTTCTTCCCAAAACCGCCCCATAACCGTCCCATAACCGCCCCTTGGCGGTTTCTCCCCTTTTCTTCCTTTGAAAAATCGATCCCTGAGCCTCAGCTCACACTCTGGGAACTTGTCCACTCCCTGTCCCAAGTCAAAGACCAATTTGGTCGAACCGTCCCGTACCCGGACCATCGGCACGCCCAATAACCGTCCCAGACTCGTCCACACTGATCCGAACCAAAATGCACCGTTCACCGGATTGAGATGGTCTCCAGCTTTTCCCAGCTGAGTGAGCTAGTCTACCAGCTCCCGTGAGCTGAATAGATCTTAGTGAACTGAATACCAGCTGAACCGAGCTGATTGAACTCAAACCAGAACTCGTCCAGCTTCCTAAACAAACACTCCTTTAACCTTGTTTCCATCCTGTGTTGTGGAGTGTCTAGAAGCCTTCAAGAAGTTGAAAGGTGAACTCATCAGTGCTCCAGTTGTCCAACCACCTAATTGGAATCTCCCCTTTGAGATCTTGTGTGATGCTAGTGATTATGCTGTGGGAGCTGTTTTGGGGCAGAAGAAAGATGGCAAGACCCATGTGATCTACTACGCGAGCCAAACCCTGAATGATGCTCAGATGATATATGCCACAACATAGAAGGAGATGCTAGCCATTGTCTTTGCCTTTGAGAAGTTCAGAAGCTACTTGGTGGGATCTAAAGTCATTGTCTACACAGATCATGCTGCGTTGAGACACCTTTTGGCGAAGAAGGATGCAAAGCCCAGACTCTTGAGATGGAGTCTTTTGCTGCAAGAGTTTGATTTAGAGATCAAGGACAAGCCAGGAGTTGAGAATGGTGTAGCTGATCACTTGTCCAGGCTGAGAGTGGAGTGTGGCATTCCAATTGATGAAGGACTCCCTGAGGAACAGATCATGGCTATTGGAGTAGTGATAGCAGTTTGTGAGACTGGAAAGAAGCTTGAAGAGGTCAAGGCAACAGAAGAGAAAGAGCCTTGGTATGCTGATTTGGTGAATTACCTAGCCACAGGAAAAGAGCCTTTGAATCTTGTGGGTTATGCCAAGAAGAAGTTCTACAAGGATGTGAAGAGATACTACTGGGATGAGCCCTACCTCTACATTCTCTGCAAAGATCAACTTTATAGGA
This sequence comes from Brassica oleracea var. oleracea, assembly GCF_000695525.1. Taxonomy (NCBI): domain Eukaryota; kingdom Viridiplantae; phylum Streptophyta; class Magnoliopsida; order Brassicales; family Brassicaceae; genus Brassica; species Brassica oleracea. The sequence goes on along the minus strand of NW_013617631.1, from coordinate 1,778 downwards.
GAGTGGTTGCTAATGAGGAGATTGATGGGATCCTTACACAGTGTCATGGGTCATCTTATGGAGGCCACTTTGCCACCTTCAAGACTGTTGCTAAGGTGTTACAAGCTGGATTTTGGTGGCCACACTTGTTCAAGGACACACAAGACTTCATTTCAAGGTGTGATTCATGCCAAAGGAGGGGAAACATCACCAAGAGGAATGAGATGCCTCAGAATCCAATCCTTGAAGTTGAAGTGTTTGATGTGTGGGGTATTGACTTCATGGGGCCATTTCCATCATCACATGGCAACAAGTACATCCTGATAGCTGTTGATTATGTCTCAAAATGGGTGGAATCTATTGCAAGTCCCACCAATGATGCA
>NW_013617631.1:0-943 GCF_000695525.1 Brassica oleracea var. oleracea | reverse complement strand
CAACTCAAGACTGAAGTTGTTTCCAGGAAAGCTTAAGTCAAGGTGGTCCGGCCCTTTCAAGGTCAAAGAGATTAAGCCATATGGAGAAATAGTTTTGTGGAGTACTGATGGAAGAGACTTCACAGTCAATGGGCAAAGGGTTAAGCTCTACATGGCAGATGCACTTGAGGAAGATGGAGCTTCAACTCCACTGTCTGATCCTACCCCAGCCTAATCCAAAAGGAGGCAAAGTCAAGCTAGAGACTTAAAACAAGCTCACTTGGGAGGAAGTCCCATGCGTATCCTTGTACATATTGCATTGTTATTTTCATTTTCATCATATTTCATAAAAAAAAAAAAGGGGGAAAAGTGTTGAAGTAGTGTTCAGGTGGTTCATTGATCCGGTCAAGGCAAAGAATCGAGCGTGGGAGCGAGGTTCCACAGCGACGCCACAAGGTCGCTCCAGCTGGGAGTGACGTGATCAGAGCGACTGGTCCAAGTCGCTCGCATTCTCGGTGTCCGGAGCTCGAGAGTCGCTCTCGTAGCGACGTCTCGCAGCGACCACGTGAGGTCGCTCGCGTTTTCAGTCAATCAGAGCGACGTCTTGCAGCGACCACGTGAGGTCGCTCGCGTATTCTGTCGATCAGAGCGACGTCTCGCAGCTACCACGTGAGGTCGCTCCCGAGCCGGTCCAGGTAATTCCCTCTTCCATTTTGTCCGGTTTAATTCGAGTTAACCAGCCCTAAACCTAACCGGACGACCCTAGACCTACCCATACCCACGAGCTTCATCTCTTTCACTCTCCCTTCCTCTCACAAATATTCATACTCTCTCAAACAAACCCACACCAAAAATCTCCTAACTTTCTCAATTCTCACCCAAATCTCCTAGTTCTTGTTTCTAAATCCAAAATTTGGCCCAACAGTCTATTCCTCACCACCCATTCCCCATTTCCTTTCATCCA
>NW_013617630.1:20519-32502 GCF_000695525.1 Brassica oleracea var. oleracea | reverse complement strand
TTTTTTTGGTTGACGGTGGCCTTGACCTCAAAACCGACTTCTCCGATCCGAACCCTTTCTCCACCTTCTCGAGTAGACCCATGTCCAGACTGATCTTGAACTGATCTCCACTATATCTGATCTCTCTTCACTTGAACAAAACCTTCTCCAGGTGCTGACTCAAAATCGGCAGAGTAACTGTTCTCGAAAACCCACAAAACAGCCTAAAAAGCTCGAAAACGACCGGAACTCGAACTTTCTTTCTTTGATTTCTCTCCCACATTTTAAAGTAGGTTTTATGTGTTCTGGATGGGTTGAAATTAGAGGGGGTCGTGGGCTATTTATATGAATCAGCAACCAATCAGGAACAAGCCGTGTGGCAGCCCGTGTGTCGCTTCGCATGGCTCCGGACTCATGCGCGGCGGCACCTCGTGCCCCACTTGTCTTTCAGCATGGCCTGCTCACATGCAAGGTGACCCCACGTCCTCCACATGTCTGGCCGCATGGCCTGGTCGCTTGCATCGCGACACCTCGTGCTTGGCCGTTCCACCTCGTGTTTCTATGTGTCACTCCGCATGCTGTGATCATTTTTACTGCAACACCTCATTCTTACCTTGCCATATACCACGCCTGGCAGTTGCCACCACGTCCTGATCTCATAGATTGAGCCACTCGAGCTTCTCGATCCATTCGTCCAATTTCGGCCTTTTCGGTGTATTTTTCGTCCCGCGATCAATCCCAAATATTTTTCTACACCAGTTCTGATGCTCTGAATATTTTTAATAAACTTCACTTGGAATCTGATCTTAAGGGAAAATATTTCCCGAGCTTCCGGCTTCTTCGAAAAATTCCATAATACCGAAATTTAGGGTTTTTCGTCCAATTTTCGGTCTTCCTGTTGTGCTTCCAGAAGTGTCATGCTTCAAAAGTCCTTTGGATCAATCTACTACATTGTCTAACCATTGTCTAGTGGCGTACTTGCCTCATGGTTCAGACAAGATCAATCTGATCGTCCGCGACTCGACCACCAAAAAGATACTCGACCATTCTTTTTTCTTTCTTTTTCTTTTAAGGGTTTCTACATTCTCCCCCCCCCCCCTCCCCTTAACAGAATTCCTCTCCCCCCCCCCCCCTCCCCTTAACAGAATTCATCCTCGAATTCTAAGGGTCTGAGGGGCCTCCTTCTTCCATCACAACATCCTCTCGGATGAACTCTGGGTGATCGGTTTTAAACCTCGCTTCATCCTCCCAAGTAACATGAATCTTGTTTTGTCTTCCCCAGAACACTTGTACTTGAGCAATCTCACGGTTCTTCAGCTTCCGAATACGCCGTTCTCCCAATCGGATTGGTCCTTCCGGATACGTAAGGTTTGTCCTCAACTCCTCTAGTCTCTCGGGTTCAACAGTACTTGGATCCTGTATATGTTTCCGAAGCATGGAAACATGAAATACAGGATGTAGACGCATATCCTTTGGCAGATCCAAACGGTAAACTACCTCACCAACTTTCCCAATGATCTTGTACGGACCAATGAACCTGACCGCAAGTTTCCCGACCTTGCCAAATCTGTCCTTCCCTTTCTGTGCAGTAACCTTCAAATAGACCCAATCTCCTATCTCGAAAGTTACCTCTCTTCTTGACTTGTCCGCGTACTTCTTCTGACTGTCCTGAGCCTTCTTCATGTTAGTCTGTATCGTCTCAAGCTTAATCATGGTCTCCTGAACGATAGGTGACCCAAACATTCTCCTTTCGCCCACTTCCGTCCAACACATAGGCGTTTTTCATGGCCTTCCGTATAATGCTTCATAAGGAGACATCCCTATGCTCGAATGATGACTATTGTTATACGAGAACTCGACCAACGGTAAATGCTTCTAGTTCCTGCCCAATCGAGAATACACATCTGAAGCATGTCCTCGATGGTCCGAATGGTTCTCTCCGTTTGGCCATCTGTTTCTAGATGGAACGCCGTGCTTCTAAACAGTTTATTTCCCAAGGCTTCTTGCAATGCTTCCCAGAATGATGCCGTGAACCTTGGATCGCGATCTGAGACGATGTCTGAGGGTACACCATGTAACTTCACGATTTGGTCGATGTATAGCTCGCCAATACTTTGACTTTATCAGTGTCCCGCATAGGCAGCAAGTGTGTAACCTTGGTCAACCTATCCACAATCACCAATATCGAGTTGTTCGATCTACCTGGAGCGGTGGGTAATCCGGTGATGAAATCCATGGAAATATAGTCCCATTTCAATTGAGTTATTGGAAGAATTTGCCACAATCCTCCTGGAACTTGATGTTCGACTTTGACTTGTTGACAAGTTGCACACTGCGCGACCCATTGCGCTACCGATCTCTTCATGCCCGGCTAATGATAGTATCTTCTCACGTCTCGGCACATCTTCGAACTTCCAGGATGGATACTAAGTAAAGAATGATGTGCAATCCTTAGTATCTCATCTCTCAGCCCTTGTCCTTTAGGAACCGTGATCCTCCAATTTATTAGCAAGGTTCCATCCTCTGCTAAGTAATATCCCGCATTATTTGGCCCGGCTGGTCCTCTGAGTTCCTCAGAGATCTTCAATAGCTTCTCATCCTTAAGTTGTTCTTCTCGAATTCTCTGAATCAAGCTGGCCTGGTTCACCGCTTGAAGTCCCAATGGCTCGCTTGTCTGTCCTTCCAAAACGACCAACTTCACTTGTTTCAACTTTCTCTAAATCTGCATGTCTGTCCTTCCAAAACGACCAACTTCACTTGTTTCAACTCTTGGTTCAATAGCTCCACTTCTTTCTCCAAATCTGCGTCCAACTTTCTTCGACTTAAGGCGTCCGCAACAACATTCGCTTTACCAGGATGGTAGCTAATCCTTATATCGTAGCCTGCCACAAACTCCATCCACCTACGCTGGCACAGGTTGAGATCTGGCTGAGTGAAGAGGTGTTTAAGACTTTGATGGTCCGTGTATACCTCCACTTCTTCTCCATACAAGTACGATCTCCAAATTCGCAAGGCGAACACCACGGCCGCTAACTCCAAGTCATGAGTACTATAGTTATCTTCATGCTTTAATAGTTGTCGTGAAGCATATACAATGACTCGTTCATCTTGCATAAGAACACAACCTAACCCAACTCGTGAAGCATCCGTGTAAATCGTGTAAGGTTTACCTTGCTCGGGCAAAGCTAACACAGGTGCGATCGTGAGAGCTTCCTTCAACTTCTTGAAAGCCTTCTCGGTTTCTTCCACCCATATAAAAGGAACTCCTTTGCCGGTAAGTTTAGTTAAAGGCTTTGCAATGGAGGAAAAGTCCTTAACAAACTTCAGATAATAGCCCGCAAGTCTGAGAAAACTTCTTACTTCCGTTACAGTGGTAGGTCGAGGCCGCAATAGGAATTTGGTGATACCCTGATGCCAAATCAATCTTCGAAAATCAACTAGCTCCCTTTAGTTGTTCTAACAACTCGTCTATCCTCAGAAGAGGATACTTATCTTTTATCGTGATGTTGTTGATACCACGATAATCGATACACAACCTAATGCTTCCGCCCTTCTTCTTCACAAATAGCACAGGGGCTCCCCAAGGTAAAGAGCTCGATCGGATGAATCCCTTTTCCAATAGATCTTCCAATTGCTTCTTTAGCTCAGCCAACTCCTCTGGTGCCATCCGATATGGTGCCTTAGCTGTAGGTTTTGCTTCAGGCTCCAAAGTAATGGTAAAGGGATTACTCCGAGGTGGAGGTAATTCCTTTAGTGGTGCAAAAATATCCTCAAACTCTTGGACCACTTCCATGTCTTCAACCTTAACTTCATCATTAGTGGCTCCTCCACTAACCGATAAGGTCACCAAATATACTTCTCCATCTTGAAACAAATCTTGTACTCTCATTGCCGCTACCAGGGACACGGTCATACTAGGACTGATTCCATAGTATAACATCTCTGGTCGTTTACCTCTGCCAAACAACAGCTTTCCCTTTCCACAGTCGATCTGAACTCCGTAGCTCGATAACCAATCCATTCCAAGGATTACTTCGTACTCTTTCAAAGACACGACTAACAGATCTGCCACAAATTCTTTCTCTTGAATGACCAATGGAACATTCTTGATACACTGATCTGCTTGAAGGGTTCGGTCTGCAGGGGTCAAGACAGCCACATTTATCCTGTCAACCACAAAACAATCCCAAAACCGGGCAGCTACTTCAGGGGTTACAAAACTATGTGTTGCCCTCAAGTCGAACAATACATGTGTGGGTTTACCAGCAACATGTATGGTTCCTGCCACAGTAACCCAATCAAAAATATCTCAATCACAAAAACTAATCAAAATTCGCACAACCATCAATCATTAATCCAAAATTTCTAAACGCGCAACCTAGCGATCATGAAATCTATACTTAACCAGCATACTAACTAGATTCCAACAACTAAATTCCTTTCAATAATAAAAAAAAGAGGAGGTTAAGCACCCACAATACCTGTGATAGGACCGCTTGACGGTCCTGCATTGTCCAGGTTTTCTACACCTAAGGCATAAACTCTACCTCCTAGGTTTTGTTTCTTTGGTGCTGGCTCAATAGCTAGACGGCTAGGAGGAGCTCGGATCGCGAGAGGAGTCGAAGGGATTGGCTTGTTTGGACATGACGATGCATAATGGCCCTTCATACCGCAAGAGAAACAAGTGACATCTTCCATCCTTATCGATGAATAACCCTGCTGGTTACTTCGTTGGTTATTCCGCTGGTTTTTGGGACAAAACCTTGAAATATGTCCCGGCTGATCACATGTGTAACATACCCCAATGTTACCATGATTGTTGGCTTGGCCTCCAAATCCTCGCCCTTTGCCTTTGTGAGATCTTGGACCCTTGTTGAAATTCGGCCATTCTCCTTGGCTAAATTTGGTGTGTCCACCAGAATGTGATATAGTCTTCCATTCAGCCTCCAATACAGTCTCAACATTAACACCTTTTTCCACCAACTCCGATTAGCTGCTAAAGTTGCTTCCAGCTAAACGGCTTCCAAGCTCTGGCTTCAATCCGTACATAAAGTTACGGATCATAGTTGCTTCATCTTCGCGCCCATCAAAAACATGTCGCCTCAACCTTTTGAACTCAGATTCGTAACTCCTAACTGGCCTATCTCCTTGAACAAGGTTCATAAACTGACGCTCCAATCGATGTTTTGCTTCTGGAGGAAAGTACTTCCTCTCACACTCTCCCTTGAGCAATTCCCATGATGTGAAGGTATGTCCACGCTGCCTCTCAATGCTGTCCCACCAGCCCGTTGCGTCTCCTTCCAGATAGTACACAGCGATCTGTTCTTGTATTCCTCCGGACACTCCATGGCTTCAAAACTCTTCTCCATCATAGTAATCCACTTTCCGGCTTCAATAGGATCGGATCCTACTTTGAACTTGTAGGATCCAATGTTCTTCATGGTAGATAATAGCTTGGACACTTCAGGGGGTTGAGTACGCCTGCCTTGGTTACCAAGTGCCTCGGTCATCACGTCATGTAAAAGCTTCAGGGTGTTTTCTGCTCCTTGATCTTGTGGTCGTTTGGTGGCACGGTTCTGATCTGCCCTTCGGTTTGATTGAACGGATTGATCATATTGATGTCTCCAGTGCCAAATATGACTTGGACTAATGCTCGCCATACTGTCTTCCCTTACTCTAGTCCTGTTACCGTAAATCGGAGAAGATCTTGTTCTCTGCAGAGGGCTCCTATCGTGTCCAAACATCTCACTAACGCCATTTCCATCATCCTGATCAGATCCGTAGCCTAATCCTCCGCATGTCCAATCCATACCCTCTCCCCATATACGACCTCGTCCATCATCACCCATCCCGCGATTAGCCATCTGCACACAATCAAAAGGGTAAGTCATATTCCTATTAAACCTATTACGGGAAGCGGCTGGTTTCCTAAACATCTTTTTGCGACTCCTTTGACTCGATAAAATAGTTAAAAATCACTTGTGTCACGCATGGACGAAACCATGCTCTGAAACCACCTCTGTAACACCCCCAAACCGTTTTAGGCATAGGTCGAACCACCGGCCAACAATCAAACAAGAACATGGCCGACGGCCAGACCGTCTACCGAGGTTTGGGAGCGCTACATGATGGGTTAACGGACATTTCAGCCAAAGTCACAAAAAGTGCAATTTGTAACTAGGCCAGTCCGCCCACTAACACGTCCCATCAGACCAAAGCCTAAGGCTTCTCAACCTGTACCCCAATCTGACGTTGTGTTAACTCGGACAAGCTAATATCAGAAACAACAAGGCATTTGCACAAAACATTCGCTTTATTTATCTTATATAATATCGGGTTTATAACACACAAAATATTATACAAGTAGTGGCATGCCAAGCGAGAAATAGTGCATACTTATAGTCTGAAAGCGTCTTAAGCAAAAAGATGCAAATCTACACCAGCCAGCCTAGCCTCCCGCGACCTCTACAAGCTCGCTACTGGTCACCTGAAACAACAACGAGTGAGGAGTGAGTAATCTAGCATTACTCAGTGAGTTACAATCCCCAACTAACAAATACAACCCCTCGCTATCCCACCCCAAACAAACTAAAGCGAGAGGTTCACCTAACTCTCCCCCCCCCCCCCTCCCCTTAACAGAATTCATCCTCGAATTCTAAGGGTCTGAGGGGCCTCCTTCTTCCATCACAACATCCTCTCGGATGAACTCTGGGTGATCGGTTTTAAACCTCGCTTCATCCTCCCAAGTAACATGAATCTTGTTTTGTCTTCCCCAGAACACTTGTACTTGAGCAATCTCACGGTTCTTCAGCTTCCGAATACGCCGTTCTCCCAATCGGATTGGTCCTTCCGGATACGTAAGGTTTGTCCTCAACTCCTCTAGTCTCTCGGGTTCAACAGTACTTGGATCCTGTATATGTTTCCGAAGCATGGAAACATGAAATACAGGATGTAGACGCATATCCTTTGGCAGATCCAAACGGTAAACTACCTCACCAACTTTCCCAATGATCTTGTACGGACCAATGAACCTGACCGCAAGTTTCCCGACCTTGCCAAATCTGTCCTTCCCTTTCTGTGCAGTAACCTTCAAATAGACCCAATCTCCTATCTCGAAAGTTACCTCTCTTCTTGACTTGTCCGCGTACTTCTTCTGACTGTCCTGAGCCTTCTTCATGTTAGTCTGTATCGTCTCAAGCTTAATCATGGTCTCCTGAACGATAGGTGACCCAAACATTCTCCTTTCGCCCACTTCCGTCCAACACATAGGCGTTTTTCATGGCCTTCCGTATAATGCTTCATAAGGAGACATCCCTATGCTCGAATGATGACTATTGTTATACGAGAACTCGACCAACGGTAAATGCTTCTAGTTCCTGCCCAATCGAGAATACACATCTGAAGCATGTCCTCGATGGTCCGAATGGTTCTCTCCGTTTGGCCATCTGTTTCTAGATGGAACGCCGTGCTTCTAAACAGTTTATTTCCCAAGGCTTCTTGCAATGCTTCCCAGAATGATGCCGTGAACCTTGGATCGCGATCTGAGACGATGTCTGAGGGTACACCATGTAACTTCACGATTTGGTCGATGTATAGCTCGCCAATACTTTGACTTTATCAGTGTCCCGCATAGGCAGCAAGTGTGTAACCTTGGTCAACCTATCCACAATCACCAATATCGAGTTGTTCGATCTACCTGGAGCGGTGGGTAATCCGGTGATGAAATCCATGGAAATATAGTCCCATTTCAATTGAGTTATTGGAAGAATTTGCAACAATCCTCCTGGAACTTGATGTTCGACCTTGACTTGTTGACAAGTTGCACACTGCGCGACCCATTGCGCTACCGATCTCTTCATGCCCGGCTAATGATAGTATCTTCTCACGTCTCGGCACATCTTCGAACTTCCAGGATGGATACTAAGTAAAGAATGATGTGCAATCCTTAGTATCTCATCTCTCAGCCCTTGTCCTTTAGGAACCGTGATCCTCCAATTTATTAGCAAGGTTCCATCCTCTGCTAAGTAATATCCCGCATTATTTGGCCCGGCTGGTCCTCTGAGTTCCTCAGAGATCTTCAATAGCTTCTCATCCTTAAGTTGTTCTTCTCGAATTCTCTGAATCAAGCTGGCCTGGTTCACCGCTTGAAGTCCCAATGGCTCGCTTGTCTGTCCTTCCAAAACGACCAACTTCACTTGTTTCAACTCTTGGTTCAACAGCTCCACTTCTTTCTCTAAATCTGCATCCAACTTTCTTCGACTTAAGGCGTCCGCAACAACATTCGCTTTACCAGGATGGTAGCTAATCCTTATATCGTAGCCTGCCACAAACTCCATCCACCTACGCTGGCACAGGTTGAGATCTGGCTGAGTGAAGAGGTGTTTAAGACTTTGATGGTCCGTGTATACCTCCACTTCTTCTCCATACAAGTACGATCTCCAAATTCGCAAGGCGAACACCACGGCCGCTAACTCCAAGTCATGAGTACTATAGTTATCTTCATGCTTTAATAGTTGTCGTGAAGCATATACAATGACTCGTTCATCTTGCATAAGAACACAACCTAACCCAACTCGTGAAGCATCCGTGTAAATCGTGTAAGGTTTACCTTGCTCGGGCAAAGCTAACACAGGTGCGATCGTGAGAGCTTCCTTCAACTTCTTGAAAGCCTTCTCGGTTTCTTCCACCCATATAAAAGGAACTCCTTTGCCGGTAAGTTTAGTTAAAGGCTTTGCAATGGAGGAAAAGTCCTTAACAAACTTCAGATAATAGCCCGCAAGTCTGAGAAAACTTCTTACTTCCGTTACAGTGGTAGGTCGAGGCCATTCCCGTATGGCTTGGACCTTTTCTGGATCTGCAGCCACACCCTCTCCTGATACTATGTGACCCAAAAATCCTATCTCTCTCTTCCAAAACGAGCACTTGCTGAACTTGGCAAATAGCTTCTGATTTCGTAACCTCTCCATAACCAGTCTCAGATGCTCTTTGTGCTCCTCCTTACTTCTCGAGTACACCAGGATGTCATCAATAAAAATGATCACGAACTTTTCGAGGTAGTCATGAATCACTTCATTCATCAAACGCATGAAAGCCGCAGGTGCGTTTGTGAGACCAAAGGGCATAACTACAAACTCGTACTGCCTATACCTCGTCCGAAACGCCGTCTTCATGATGTCTGACTTGGCAATAGGAATTTGGTGATACCCTGATGCCAAATCAATCTTCGAAAACTAACTAGCTCCCTTTAGTTGTTCTAACAACTCGTCTATCCTCAGAAGAGGATACTTATCTTTTATCGTGATGTTGTTGATACCACGATAATCGATACACAACCTAATGCTTCCGCCCTTCTTCTTCACAAATAGCACAGGGGCTCCCCAAGGTAAAGAGCTCGATCGGATGAATCCCTTTTCCAATAGATCTTCCAATTGCTTCTTTAGCTCAGCCAACTCCTCTGGTGCCATCCGATATGGTGCCTTAGCTGTAGGTTTTGCTTCAGGCTCCAAAGTAATGGTAAAGGGATTACTCCGAGGTGGAGGTAATTCCTTTAGTGGTGCAAAAATATCCTCAAACTCTTGGACCACTTCCATGTCTTCAACCTTAACTTCATCATTAGTGGCTCCTCCACTAACCGATAAGGTCACCAAATATACTTCTCCATCTTGAAACAAATCTTGTACTCTCATTGCCGCTACCAGGGACACGGTCATACTAGGACTGATTCCATAGTATAACATCTCTGGTCGTTTACCTCTGCCAAACAACAGCTTTCCCTTTCCACAGTCGATCTGAACTCCGTAGCTCGATAACCAATCCATTCCAAGGATTACTTCGTACTCTTTCAAAGACACGACTAACAGATCTGCCACAAATTCTTTCTCTTGAATGACCAATGGAACATTCTTGATACACTGATCTGCTTGAAGGGTTCGGTCTGCAGGGGTCAAGACAGCCACATTTATCCTGTCAACCACAAAACAATCCCAAAACCGGGCAGCTACTTCAGGGGTTACAAAACTATGTGTTGCCCTCAAGTCGAACAATACATGTGTGGGTTTACCAGCAACATGTATGGTTCCTGCCACAGTAACCCAATCAAAAATATCTCAATCACAAAAACTAATCAAAATTCGCACAACCATCAATCATTAATCCAAAATTTCTAAACGCGCAACCTAGCGATCATGAAATCTATACTTAACCAGCATACTAACTAGATTCCAACAACTAAATTCCTTTCAATAATAAAAAAAAGAGGAGGTTAAGCACCCACAATACCTGTGATAGGACCGCTTGACGGTCCTGCATTGTCCAGGTTTTCTACACCTAAGGCATAAACTCTACCTCCTAGGTTTTGTTTCTTTGGTGCTGGCTCAATAGCTAGACGGCTAGGAGGAGCTCGGATCGCGAGAGGAGTCGAAGGGATTGGCTTGTTTGGACATGACGATGCATAATGGCCCTTCATACCGCAAGAGAAACAAGTGACATCTTCCATCCTTATCGATGAATAACCCTGCTGGTTACTTCGTTGGTTATTCCGCTGGTTTTTGGGACAAAACCTTGAAATATGTCCCGGCTGATCACATGTGTAACATACCCCAATGTTACCATGATTGTTGGCTTGGCCTCCAAATCCTCGCCCTTTGCCTTTGTGAGATCTTGGACCCTTGTTGAAATTCGGCCATTCTCCTTGGCTAAATTTGGTGTGTCCACCAGAATGTGATATAGTCTTCCATTCAGCCTCCAATACAGTCTCAACATTAACACCTTTTTCCACCAACTCCGATTAGCTGCTAAAGTTGCTTCCAGCTAAACGGCTTCCAAGCTCTGGCTTCAATCCGTACATAAAGTTACGGATCATAGTTGCTTCATCTTCGCGCCCATCAAAAACATGTCGCCTCAACCTTTTGAACTCAGATTCGTAACTCCTAACTGGCCTATCTCCTTGAACAAGGTTCATAAACTGACGCTCCAATCGATGTTTTGCTTCTGGAGGAAAGTACTTCCTCTCACACTCTCCCTTGAGCAATTCCCATGATGTGAAGGTATGTCCACGCTGCCTCTCAATGCTGTCCCACCAGCCCGTTGCGTCTCCTTCCAGATAGTACACAGCGATCTTGTTCTTGTATTCCTCCGGACACTCCATGGCTTCAAAACTCTTCTCCATCATAGTAATCCACTTTCCGGCTTCAATAGGATCGGATCCTACTTTGAACTTGTAGGATCCAATGTTCTTCATGGTAGATAATAGCTTGGACACTTCAGGGGGTTGAGTACGCCTGCCTTGGTTACCAAGTGCCTCGGTCATCACGTCATGTAAAAGCTTCAGGGTGTTTTCTGCTCCTTGATCTTGTGGTCGTTTGGTGGCACGGTTCTGATCTGCCCTTCGGTTTGATTGAACGGATTGATCATATTGATGTCTCCAGTGCCAAATATGACTTGGACTAATGCTCGCCATACTGTCTTCCCTTACTCTAGTCCTGTTACCGTAAATCGGAGAAGATCTTGTTCTCTGCAGAGGGCTCCTATCGTGTCCAAACATCTCACTAACGCCATTTCCATCATCCTGATCAGATCCGTAGCCTAATCCTCCGCATGTCCAATCCATACCCTCTCCCCATATACGACCTCGTCCATCATCACCCATCCCGCGATTAGCCATCTGCACACAATCAAAAGGGTAAGTCATATTCCTATTAAACCTATTACGGGAAGCGGCTGGTTTCCTAAACATCTTTTTGCGACTCCTTTGACTCGATAAAATAGTTAAAAATCACTTGTGTCACGCATGGACGAAACCATGCTCTGAAACCACCTCTGTAACACCCCCAAACCGTTTTAGGCATAGGTCGAACCACCGGCCAACAATCAAACAAGAACATGGCCGACGGCCAGACCGTCTACCGAGGTTTGGGAGCGCTACATGATGGGTTAACGGACATTTCAGCCAAAGTCACAAAAAGTGCAATTTGTAACTAGGCCAGTCCGCCCACTAACACGTCCC
>NW_013617630.1:9076-20258 GCF_000695525.1 Brassica oleracea var. oleracea | reverse complement strand
ATTACTCAGTGAGTTACAATCCCCAACTAACAAATACAACCCCTCGCTATCCCACCCCAAACAAACTAAAGCGAGAGGTTCACCTAATAACACAATTCAATAACATAAGAAATATTAGAAATACGCAGCGGTAAACGATAGCAAGATAACTAGCATTATCCTAATTACTAGCTCATCACCAAACTCAAACTCGACTTAAACCAGGGTTCAACAACCCGAAACACGATATAATATATATAACAAACTCGGGCCCCGGTGACGTTATGTTCCTCCTTCACTATCGGCAATATCCTACTTCCTACCACAAAGGCCAGGAGAAGGAACTTTCAACCGACCGTGGCCCACTGTCGTTCAGGTCACCGCGCGACAGCCCACAGTCCTTCTGGTCACTGCCACATTACACCGTCGTGTAATCACTCAGCCATAGGCCATGACCCCGTCTATCTGAGTCTTCCCGATCCAGCGAATAAGGGGTTTCCTTGAACCCGCCGGGTACGAGGTCTGAAGGAACACTAACTCACCCAATATGCCTAGCATTGTGGGTTACAGAAATGCTGTCAGGCCAATATATGATTAATACTAAACCCGGTAAAAATAACACATGGTTCCTAGTATTAATCGCCACACAATCAACACATTCCACCTCAAACATGCCTAGCATTGTTGGCTACACATATGCTATATGGCCAATATATGACTAATACTAAACCCGGTAAAATAACACAAGGTTCCTAGTATTAATCGCAAACTAACACAATCAATCATATTCCAGAATCTAGCATAAAGACTAATTCTAGAATACCTAACTATCCATAACTTAGCATTATCATCTAAGCATTCCGCATTCGCTAACTAACCATAACCCTAACCATTAGCATGTTACTACGGTTCTCAAGCAATAACAAGCATGCCATCAACTCAATCAACATATATAACCTCAATTATTAACTAATCAAACTGTTACTTAGTTAGACCCGGCCTCCTGCCATGATCCAACCTCCAAGTAACGGGATCCTGCATGAAAACAACTCAGCAATCAATTGATTATAACTCACTGTTTTTGGTTGACCGTGGCCTTGACCCCAAAACCGACTTCTCCGATCTGAACCCTTTCCCCACCTTCTCGAGTAGACCCACGTCCAGACTGATCTTGAACTGGTCTCCACTATATCTGATCTCCCTTCACTTGAACAAAACCTTCTCCAGGTGCTGACTCCAAATCGGCAGAGTAACTGTTCTCGAAAACCCACAAGACTGCCTAAAAAGCTCGAAAACGATCGGAACTCGAACTTTCTTTCTTTGCTTTCTCTCTCACGTTTTAAAGTAGGTTTGATGTGTTCTGTATGGGTTGAAATGAGTGGGGGTCGTGGGATATTTATAGGAATCAGCAACCAATCAGGAACAAGCCGTGTGGCAGCCCGTGTGTCGCTTCGCATGGCTCCGGACGCATGCGCGGCGGCACCTCGTGCTCCACTTGTCTTTCAGCATGGCCTGCTCACATGCAAGGTGACACCACACCCTCTACCTGTCTGGATGCATGTCCTGCTCACATGCAAGGTGACACCACACCCTCTACCTGTCTGGATGCATGTCCTGCTCACATGCAAGGTGACACCACACCCTCTACCTGTCTGGATGCATGTCCTGCTCACATGCAAGGTGACACCACACCCTCTACCTGTCTGGATGCATGTCCTGCTCACATGCAAGGTGACACCACACCCTCTACCTGTCTGGATGCATGTCCTGCTCACATGCAAGGTGACACCACACCCTCTACCTGTCTGGATGCATGTCCTGCTCACATGCAAGGTGACACCACACCCTCTACCTGTCTGGATGCATGTCCTGCTCACATGCAAGGTGACACCACACCCTCTACCTGTCTGGATGCATGTCCTGCTCACATGCAAGGTGACACCACGTCCTCCACATGTATGGCTGCATGGCCTGGTCGCATGCATCGCGACACCTCGTGCTTGGCCGTTCCACCTCGTGTTTCTATGTGTCACTCCGCATGATGTGATCATTTTTACTGCAACACCTCATGCTTCCTTGCCACATACCACGCCAGGCAGTTTCCACCACGTCCTGATCTCATAGATTGTGCCACCTCGAGCTTCTCGATCCATTCGTCCAATTTCAGCCTTTCTGGTGAATTTTTCGTCCCGAGATCAATCCCAAATATTTTTATACGCCAGCTATGATGATCTGAGTATTTTTAATAAACTCCACTTGGACTCTTATCTTAAGGGAAAATATTTCCCGAGCTTCCGGCTTCTTCGAAAAATTCTATAATACCGAAATTTAGGGTTTTTCGCCCAATTTTCGGTCTTCCTGTTGTGCTTCCAAAAGTGTCATGCTTCAAACGTCATTTGGATCAATCCACTACATTGTCTAACCATTGTCTAGTGGCATACTTGCCTCATGGTTCAGACAAGATCAATGGAGGTGTGTGGGTGTATTAATTAGTAGGGACTGTGTGTTCTTTTTACCTACTATCTCATACGATGAATCCATTTAGAATACCTCACTTGCAGAGTTGATGTTGATTTGGACACCTCTGTGACTGCTCATCTATATTAGAAATACTGGATTTGAATTAACATAAAGATGGAACCTTCCAAAGATTATCCGCTGTCTTCTCTCCCTTTTGACATCATCTTTCTCAATGTCTTACATTTTGATAGGATCGTCTTCCTCTATAGAAAAGGGAGGCAATAATCCTCTGATTCACACCTTCTTTGTTTACATCTACACACAAAAAAAAAAAAAACACGTCCATGATGAAGTCATCCTATTATATTATATGTCAGTGACTGATGGATCGAAATGCAAATTACGTTGAGGGTAGCTGGTTGTTATGCTACCTTAGTATGTTGAGGAAGCCAAGTGTTTTTGAACTGAGATGATCTCAACACTTTTCTCAGTGTTCCTCTATAAAATATCCTCTGCATAATCCAACTGTTATTTGCCAAACAAAGAGCAAAAATGATTGAAAAGAGGATGTACTTTTCTAAAGATTTGCAGCCTTCTTCTTCATACTGATTGGAAAAACAGATTAAAGGCTCTAGAATGAAGAGTTACATCTCATCGTATCAACAAACCCCTAAAACATTATCTTCTGGAGCTTCCACCACCGTTAAGAAACGTAAAAGTAAAAATGCCAACGACCCTTAGCCACCTCCATGCAGTGTCTCATCCTCCTCTTTAACCACAGATGATTTCATGGAAAATCCACCCAAGATAGTGTATAGAGAAAATATTTAGAAGAGTTAAATCATCACAAAGCCTCGTCTTTGAACGTAGATGAAAATCAAAATATATACTGAAGAACTTACTAAGAGAGACGAAGAAGAAGCTCATCAAGAAGAAGAAGGCTTCGTGCTCTTCTCCTTCGAATCAGAAGATCCTTACTTTGATTTGAAGAAATCCATTACTCCGCTGAGCCGGAACTGTTAGCTTTTAACCTAACGATTGGAGATCTAGAATCTGAAAAGGCAAACATTATGTTCAAAGCATACGCAAATAATACATTGGTCAAAAGTAACGTCGAAAGCAAAAATATTTATTATCTAAATGGAGCCCACTAAATGAATACCTGTCGACGTGGACACTCTTAAGGGTAGCAAATTTCTCCAACGAAACCAAAAGCTCAAATGTGAATCAATGCCTTCTCAACAAAACAAAATAATGGGACAGATGTCACCACCTCTTTGCCTTATTTAATGAGGTGGAAAGAAGAGAAAAGAATAATCTTCTTCTTTGTATTATAAGATATGTAATTTAGCTACATTAGATCATCGAATATTTACCACAATTCATTTCCAATCTTCGGTAGAAATAAATCAAAAATCAGAATACATGTTCTGCTCTGCGAACCGTGTAGGGATTTATGCTAGTGTGGATTTACTTACAAACAATTGTAAATTCGCAACTTTGTGCACCTTACGTCATGTTCTCTTGATACCCAAATTATTAAATGAGTTCTACCGATAGTTCTACTAGTGGAACTTTTAAAGTGCATCCATTCAATTAAAACTCATAGACTCTCCAATGCTAATACTAGAGAAAAGAACCTAGGAACTGTGCGGTTATTTGTAGCACATAAAATACATAAAAACATACATATCAAGTTATCAACATGTCATACAATAATAAACTTCATGATATCGTGAATATATTTATGATTAACAATCTCAAAATGAGAGTTTAAACTAAAATGTAAAGTATATATATAAATTTATCACTCTATATGTAAATATATATGTAACAGCTTATAAACATTGTTTATCTATGCGGGGCTCTAATTTTGATTTAAAAACATGGGCCCAGGCTGTTGCCTTATTTTCATAAGGGTAGGCATTGCTCTGTTCTGCTCTAACGTAGAAGTAAAAAGTATTTTTCTAAAATAAGTAGAAAATGTATTAGAAAATGTATTAGAAAATATATGAAAATTTATCTACTTTTCAAAAAAATCAAACTAATCAGATAATAACTTTTGTATTTTATTATTTTATTATTTTTTAAAAAAACTAAAACTATTTCTTTATAATATTTTAATAATAATACGGGGTAAGATAGACCAAAATGATAGATAACTGAAAATGTGAATTAGGACAAATAATTACCTAATTAATTAATTTGTTCCATATTAACAAATTAGGATTGGATACTAATGTGTGTTTAAATCTACGGGCTATGGCGCACACACCCATAATACAATTTATTATAGAAATCTATATGGATCGTACTAGTGTGTGCTAAAGGCAAATTATTATGGGTGTGTCGTAGGGAAAACTAAAGTCATTTGCCTTGACGAAAGATACACTACGTAAAATTTCAAGTCATGTGTACTTCGATAGGTTTTGCCTGAAGGGTGCAATCACTGTATATTTGTATATAAGGTGCATCAAACAATGTACAACCGGTTAATTCTCAATAATATTTTTATAGATTTTAGGGAAACTTTTTATTTCAAGCTTGCGTCATGAAAATTTAAGACTTTTCTTTTTAAACTCTAACTCTTTTAAAAAAAAATAGAAGATATGGCCGCATTTTATTATATGTTCTGTAAATTAAACGTCAGTGTGCAGAAAAAGGGTTAAATATATATGTGTATAAAAAGAAAAGTTAGACCAACAAAAGTTAATTTCATAACACGTCTCAAGATGTCTAATTAAGATTATTTGGGAATCAAATATTGTATACACAAAAAAAAATGTTTTTAAGAATCGGATAGACGACGCGATGGTTGGACTAGGTTTGACCATAAACCGATCATGTGATCAGGTTGGATCTAATAACTGATTCAGTCATAAACCGATCATGTATTCAGATTGAGCCTCAAAGCTATTGAACTCAATAAAAATAATTTAAACTATCAAAAATCTAAAAACTAATTTATTTACAATGTTTTATATCTGATATTTATTTATACATTAAGTATGCATGTAAATAGAACTATTAAATTTTATATATTAAAAATATATTTAGCTAGATTGTTAAATTAGGTTTAATAATAGAACAATTATATTCAGGCCCGGCCTGAGCTAAATCCCATAAAACAAGGATTTTAGGCGCCAAATATTATATATATTTCGAAACTGACTTCTTATACCACTTTTTAATAATATATATTTTTGTTCTTTTTGAAGATAATACACAAAATTTGATTTATTCACTAATACAGATAGTACTTAATCTAACAACTATAGTTTCATTACTTATATGTTATATTAGGTAGAGTGAGAATAAATAAATAATTTAATTAAACAAAACCTAGTGTTTTATTTTGTGTCCTTTTTTTTGGAAAACGAAATTTCTTTACATCCTTTTGTGTATTTCTTCCGATATTTGTTATAATAGCTACAGAAACTATAACAATTGAAAACTCAAAGGATCAATTCTTCATATTCCAAGTTTGTTTTTAATTGATATTCATATGAATAGCTGCATATGTCATATAAACTTTTTTCTTTTTTTCTTTGTAGGTTTCTGTAGCTTTTTAAAAATGACATTCTAAAAAAAATAAATTATTATAATATTTCTACATTCGAGGCTGATAAATGATTTTTCAAAAAATAAAATTAATATTTAATAATATTTTTATTAACTATTTAGATAGTATTTAATAATATTTTTATCAGCTTTAGGCACCTGATAAGTCTGAACCGGCACTGAACTCAAATAATTGATTTGGTTCAATTTCTCTGGTCCATTTTTAAAATAGGAGTGAATGCACTTAACATTTTATGTGGTCTAACAGATTACAAATAAAAAAAAACTAATCATATAAAAGTAACTGTAGGTAAGCGTGAAAGTGAAAAAAATAATTGCTAATTTTAATTCGGTAACTCAAACTAATTGGGCTTTTTATTTCCTAAAGGATCGTAGATTATGTGGGCTCGTTAAGCTTTAATCATATAAAATGACACGGTTATTTCCCAGTCTTTGTTAAATTTTAATCCCTTTTTAGTTTTGATTCGTGTACATTTTTTCTCTGTAAAGCCCAAATAATATTAAATCCAAAGGAGTCCTTGCTTAAATGTTATCAGACTGTTGGCTGGTTATATGTCGTGGCTTAACACAAAACTACTAAGAATTAGTTATGTCAAATGAATTAAATGTAGTTTTTTTTTAACGCTCGATAATTATGCTATTACAACTATGAGAAATATTACAGACGATTCTACAACAGACAATTCTACATTCACACCTGACTGCATCACCTGAGCCGTCCTCTGGGATCCACGCTTGACGGTACTCCTTGCGCCATGCTGCAGATATTTTGTAAGCCTTTTCCTCCCTTAATTCGCATAATTCTGCCTTCTCTGGGAATTGAAACCCAGACCTCCTGGTGTAGAAGCATTAATGAACCCTTGGTCAAACCACTGGACCAAGGGGACTTCCACAAATTAAATGTAGTTACTGTACTACTATTTTAACTGAAATATACATTTAATAATACTTAATTAAGAGAACAACATATGAATGTCATTGGTTAGTATTGTTAGACACTTGAAAAACACGATTTTGAGAATATTTGTTTTCTTAATTCAAAAATAATATCAATATATTAAAATTAAATAGCAAATGGTACACCTCCTGTAATATAGTTTGAAAATCAAGGGAACCTCAAAAAAAGGTCTTGTGTTTTAATAGTATACTAGATTTTGATCCGCGCTTTGAAAGTGCATGATATTTTATGTTATAAATATTGCAATGTTTTGGAAACCAGACCGTGCCAACCAGTCGAAAACATTCTAACCATGAATCGTCTAATAAGTTGAGTTCGATTCAGTTTAAAATTTGGGATTTGAAAAAAAAACTGGAAAATCCCGTATAACTGATGACTTGAAATTTTGTTGTAAGAAAAAATATATATGGTGATTTGAATGTTAATCTTATGTATGGCAACAATTTAAGTTCACATAGAATTCATTTTTTTCCTTAAAACATGGTATATATACATATATAATATACAATAAAATTTTAAAAACCTATTACATTGGTCACGCCAGTCAACCTGGATTTGAGAAAAAAACTGAAAAATCTAGTAAAACCGATGACTTGGAACAATAAAAACTGTATTTGAAAACAACCGGAAAACCCAGTAAAACGATAGTCCGGATAAAAAAAACTCTGGATTCTGCAAAACTAAAACATAGTTTATAGTCTTTTAACTGTTCTAAGAATTTTGTTATGAAGCTATTAGTGATTAATAGTTTTTTTCTTTTCAGTTTTCACATATTATTTCGTAGTTTTTTCTATGTACGAAAAAATTATAAGTTTTATTCCCACTTCTCATCTAAATATTATATGTTTCAAATTTTTCCATTACTATAAGATTTGAAATTTTGTTGTAAGAAAAAATATAAATTGTGATTTGAATGTTAATCTTATGTATGCAATAATTTAAGTTCATATAGAATTCCTTTTTTTAAAGCATATGGTATATATACATATACAATATACAATAAAATTTTAAAAACCTGTTAATTGAGTTAAACTGGTCAGACCAGTCAACCAATATATATACTGAGTCGATCTTGGTTTGGTTTTCAAAATGTTTAGAGAGTAACATAATAATTGTTTTGTTACAAATTAATAGTTTTATATTATTATTTTCTAAAGTGTGTATAAATATTACCAATAATTAATATTTCATTAATATTTTATAGAACTATACAATTATAGTGGTCAACTACGTTAAGCTAATAATTTTTGCTAAAAACTAAATGGTGAAGCATATTAACCGTGGTGGTCAGATATGATGGTCAGCTATGGTGGTCAATTAAAACGTGAAGTTTGCATATATTGTGGTCAACTACATTAAGCTATTAATTTTGCAAAATCACAACATTCCTTTTAATATGGAAGTTGAGAAATATTGTTGATTAAACATACAATTTGGGTATCGTGATTTCTGCATATATCATGTATCCATTTCAATAACTAAATTATAGCAATTGAAGTTTGTTTAAACGTTTTATGAAGGATTTTTTAAATAAAAGGATTTTCTGCTGTTTAATTAAAAAATAATTCGAAAATACAGAATTTAATTAAAAGCATATGTTTTAAATAAACCAGTGGCAGTAGCATGTACATACTTTTAAAAAAGAAGGACACCTCAAAAAAGGGTCTTCTGTTTCCATAATATAGATATTGTTATTTTTAAATCATTTTTTGTGAAGTCGAATTAGCTAATTCAATTTTAATTATCTATATAATTAAATATTAACAAAAGATTGTTACTATAATTTGTTATTTTCGTCAAACAAATAAATATCATTGTTCTGTTTTAATTTTTTTAAGATATTAATAGTTTTATACTTAGGTAATCTATTATTATAAAAAAGGGTTTACTCCCTATTGGTGATGCCACCTAGGATTCCAGGTCACAAAGTCGAGTCTTGAGGGCGTGAAACGTGTCCAGCCGAATAAAACACACCGTTTCATTTATTCTTCTGATGGGCTTCGTTCGCGTATTGTGGTACTGGGCTCTGAAATTGGAAAATTCATCCGGGCCGCTGAAATTTATGCCGCCTCTAGACCTAATACGGCTGAAGTGAATTCTTCTCTCCTCTTCGTGCGGCGGCGATGCAGTGACCTTTGCGTTTCCTCTCACGATCTGAAACCGTCGGATTTATGGCTTCGTCTTTAATCATGTTGATTCACTCCCCCTGCGATGTGTCTTCAAAGCGTTCTTTAGATCTAAGAGGCGTGTGGGTTCAGTATAAATATAGGGGAGATTCCTCTCCTTGATTGTGTGGAAGAAAGCATAGTTTCGTTTTCCTACAGAGCCACCAGAGGAGCGGGTGTATGATCCACAAGGTCAAGTCGTAAAGCTCGAGTCCGAAGAGGAAGTTGTTGGAGAGAAATGCGACAAGTCTTGGTTGAAAGTCTCTTTGGCATCTCGAAAATTACGGGAGAGCATCTCAGCTAGGCCAGTAAGAAAATAAAATTTACAGTGAGTTAAGTGTCAAGAAAATTGCGACTTATAATCGAGTTTTTGTTGCAGTCCGATGAAAGGGCTCTGTTATTGTGTGATATACCTATGACCAGGGGACTACCATCGGATATACTCTTCGGCTGACTGGAATGCATTGGTTAGTCGACACTTTGCAGGTTTAGTTACTCTCTAATCTCTCATTTAAGTAGACAACCTATGTGTGAATGCATCTTAGTAACGTTTGGTATCTCTCTAATTTCTATAAACAAGCAATTTTACAGGCCGTTCGTTTCCTGTGAATGAGCATGCTATGAGGACGATAAAAAATCTCTATGTTGAAAATGAAAGAGTAATTATTTCTTTGTTTCATTTTAAACGGACCAAATATGCATAGCCTTTTCTTTTGATCTCCAGACATTGATCATCAGCTGTTAATCTGATTGAGAACATGTCGTGCTTGAAGAGATATGGGAACAAGGTTTTATGGCACTTGCTGCTGTTGGTGCTACCAACATTGGGTCCATTGAGGTAAAAGTCTGATGAATAAATTGAAACTTAGCTCCCTAAGCCAACGACATTGCTGACGTTTGCTATCACAGCTTTCCATCGAACCTGAATTAAGAACACACGAGCAAAAGAAGAAGCTGTTTCCTGCCGCCTCTTTGATAGTATGGAAGAAAGCATTGGTTCGTTGATATCTTGCATATTTCCATTGTATTATCCATTCACCCATGTGCATTTTGATCATATAGACTAGGATTTAGCCACGTTTAGGTTGCATTTTGCATACATGAGTCTTTATTAGGTGTTGGAGTACCATATGGAGTTCTTGGAGGCATTTGGGTGCATTTGGAGCTCAAAAGAAGTGTTTAAAGCGATCAACGGACGAGCAGCACACCAGAGCGACCTCACCGGAGCGACGCCGTGAAGTCGCTGTGACACACATCCCGGAGCGACCCGGCCAGAGCGACATGGAGAGGTCGCTCACGTTTCTATCGTGAGACACCCCTCTCAGAGCGACTTGCCAGAGCGACGCTCCAAGGTCGCTCGCGTTTACGAAGCCCGGAGCGACCTCTCAGAGCGACCCACTGAGGTCGCTCCCAAAGGCCGGAGCGACATGCCAGAGTGACGCTGCGAGGTCGCTCGCGTTTCCATGGCGAGATGACACAAAATGAAGCCCGGAGCGACCTCTCAGAGCGACCCCCTGAGGTCGCTCCCGAAGTCCGGAGCGACTTGTCGGAGCGACATGCCAAGGTCGCTCCGCGTCTATTTGCCTGTCGAACTCATGTTTTCTAAGGGCCTTTAGGTCATTTCATTATGCACGTTTTTACTTTTCAAAACCTATGTTTTAAGTACCTTTTGTAGCCACCAGGCAGACATTATCTCGTTTCTGAAGAACAACTAGAAAAACTTCTTTTGATTCAAATTTCATTGCTTTCATCTTGTGTTCTGGTTGATTTCTTATCTATTTCTCTACATGATTAATCTGAAATCCAATATGGGTTTAAAAGGAATCATGGAGATTAGTGAGTAATCACCTTTTGAATTCATGGGTTTGGGAGATTGAGGGTGATTAGGTTAGTTCTAGGATGTTTTAGTGTAGATCATTCTTGTTCCTTGCTAGTAGAGTATTCATAATGCATCTTCTGAGTTGGCCACTCAAAAGTTGATCAATAGGCATTTCCCACCCAAAAGGTGTTTGATGAAATGCCTGAGACAACTCTCCTA
>NW_013617630.1:0-8601 GCF_000695525.1 Brassica oleracea var. oleracea | reverse complement strand
TGAGTATAAGACTTATGTTGTTAGTATAAGAATTTAATGTTGTTAGTGTAGATTCTATGTAAAATGTATGTTTTATGAATTTAGTGCAATGTATATTTTGGTTGTAAATCAATTTGCAGTTTAAATATTTCATCATAAAATCACAAGATAACACAACAACTAATATGATAAAAAAAAATGTAATACTAATAACAAATCAGAAAAAAACAAAAATAATATTTTTTACCTCAAGATCTAAACCCTAAACATGCCATAAACCCCAACCCTAATATTTTTAACCTCAGGATATATAAATGTAAAACTAAAGGATATAAATGATAATTAAAGTTTCGTAATAATATATTTATATAATAGTTTATGGGTGTATATATTTAGTGTAATATTACTATATGGAGTTTGGTGTACTTAAAACCCTAAACCCCAAAACTTATATCGTACTTCAAACTTTAAACTCTAAACTCAAAATTTTATTTTTTCACAATTCACTCTTAATTTTTTTTTTTCAAAAATTAAATCTAAACCCCCAAACCTAAACTATAGATATACATATATATACCATACCCTAAATTAATCATATATAATAAACTCTAACTAATAAATTTGAAACTCTAATCTTCATTAAAACTCTAACACAGTTTAAAAGGTCCAAAATTTATTCATTTTAAAAATCTAATCTTAAATTTAAATCCTAAACTTCAAACACTAAATCTTACTAATCTTAAATTTAAAAAAACTAATCTTAAATTTAAATCCTAAACTTCAAACACTAAATCTTAAAATCTACACTCTATATTTAATACCTTAAACCCCCAACCTTTAATCTCTACATAGAAAATCATAAATCCAATATTGACAAACTTATAATAGAAACTTTAAATTTAAACTCCAACTATATTCTAAAACTCAAATCATATATTTAATCTTAAATCTTAACCCTAACCCCTAAACCACATATCTCATTTTAACATATATCTTAAAACATTAAACCTTAATTTTTAAATGAATTATATTTCTGTAAATAAATTAAAATTTCAAATAAAAAAATTTAGATTTCAAAATTTTAATTATTATACCAAATTATTTAAATCTTAAAAATAATTTTTATAATAGCTATAAATAGATAAGAAGACAATATGTATTGTTTTTTTTGAACCATTGATTGATTTGAATCAAATGACCAAAATCACTCTTGTATCTATCCTCACCATTTTTTCCTTTGGTTAAAAAACGTTGTGTGTGGATTGATAATCTTAATCATACATTAGATATTTTGAAGGGTTCAGATTAAATCTTTTTGTGTGTTGTTTCTCTCTCTCTCCCTCTCTCTGAGGCTTCTTCACTTTCTTCTTCTCTGTTTCCCTCTCTCTCACGCTTCTTCGCTTTCTTCTTCTCTGTTTCTCTCTCTCTCTCTCTCCCTCCCTCTCTCTGAAACAAAGAACAACGAGATTCAAACCCCGTCTTCGTCTCCACCACAGGTCTCTCTCTCTCACGCTTCTTAACCTTTTTTCTTCTTCTCTCTCTCTCTCTCTCATCACCACTAAGCCTTGTCACCACCAAACCTCGTCTTCGTCTCCACCACAGTTCATCGTCGTTACAACCACAGCTCTGCGGGTGTGTTTTATTTATTTGGGACAAAGTTTTTATCTTCTACCGGTAACTTCTCTCGCACTCTCTGTCTCTGTCTCTCTCTCTATCCTAGTGTTCTGATTCTGGTTTTGCGTTTGTGTTGTGTTCTCAGTTAAATAAAATGGAGGAGGCTGAAGAAGCTTGGTGGTGGTGGTCTCGCCACCGACTCCATATCAGAAAAAGCATGGCTCGAGACAAGAAGACAAAGGGCTGGTGATTCAAGAACAGAACATAACTCGTGCTCTGTTTTTTCTGTGGTGATGCGACGACAGCACTCTGGAGGCTGAAGGCGGATGTTCTGGAGGCTGAAGGCGGATGTTCTGGAGGCTTGAGGCTGGAGGCTAGAGGCGGAGGAACTAGGGTTGTAGGCAGAGGCTTAGATTTTTTTTTTGTCGACAGGCAGAGGCTTAGATTAGGTTTAGGTTAATTATGTTTTGGTTAATTATTTTTTTGTTTAATGTTTTAATTTGTTTTTGGTTTAATTCGTTTTTTAATTACTTGTATACTGATTTTAATTAATAAATAAAATTTAATTTTTAATTATGAATTAACTTTTGATTTCATTTGAATTATTTAATTATGAATTACATTTAGGTGTATTTTTTAAAAAATTGTTTTTTAGTAATTATTTTTAATAAATTTTCAGATAATTAAAAAATAAATTAATGACACGAAACATTTGCTATCGTTGTATGGTTAACTATAGCATAAACAAAAATCGCTATTAAAAATGTCGGACCTATTATAACGGGCGCTGTCAGAGCGGCTAAGGAAACGCTATTATATATGACTCATAGTGTTTTCCGTCTGCTATTACTACCCTTATTTCCTGTAATGGTACATGGTTTTATCTGTAAGTAGTGATCTGTAACAACTAACAATGACCTTCAAATTGGTTTAGATCCTCAGTAGGAAGCAGAGGTTGGTTTACATAGGCGATGTCTCTTGGGAACACTTCGGCTGGATCGGCAACTGGACCACCATACATGTCATCAGCAAATCATCTACAACCTCATCAACCCACCACTGCCCCTGCGGAAGCTGCACCTCCACAAATATTATCACCACCGCCTATACCATCCTCCTCTCCTCTAATGCCTCTTTTTGACAACAATCCTGATCGTATCAGTAGCAACTCCAATGTTTATACAGATCTGATGACCCCTTCCTCTTTCTCTGGGCCCCCACGGATGATGGCACAACCACACCTCATTCCTGGTTCATCTATGCCTTCTGCTCCTCCTCTGAGCCTTAATAGTGCGACTTACCAGCAGCGCCCACATGGCACTCCGATGCTTCAGCCTTTCCCAAAGAGAGCGATTGAAATCAGATGGCTTAACTCTACATAGAGCTTGTAGAGATATTGTGGCCTTTCTCAGAACAGTAAGCCGTTTCTGAGCTTGATGAGTTCTTGTTTGTCTCTGAATTTTTTTTGCAGCACCACTAAGCACTTCTGTCCTCCTAGCGTCGAGTTCAGCCATCTGACCAGCCCTCAAGAAGATTTTGTTTTACCAATCTGCATTAACAAAAGATACGAGTTTGCATTTGATTTCTTTCAAATTTTCCTTTTTTCTTCTTAAAGCATATGGTATATATACATATATAATATACAATAAAAATTTAAAAACCCGTTAAACGGGTTAAACTGGTCAGACCAGTCAACCAATATATATACTGAGTCGATCTTGGTTTGGTTTTCAAAATGTTTAGAGAATAACATAATAATTGTTTTGTTACAAATTAATAGTTTTATATTATTATTTTCTAACGTGTGTATAAATATTACCAATAATTAATATTTCATTAATATTTTATAGAACTATACAATTATAGTGGTCAACTACGTTAAGCTAATAATTTTTGCTAAAAACTAAATGGTGAAGCATATTAACCGTGGTGGTCAGATATGATGGTCAGCTATGGTGGTCAATTAAAACGTGAAGTTTGAATATATTGTGGTCAAAATACTGGAAAAATTAAGTCTCATTAGTTTACAAAATAACAGTCAGGATAAAAGATCTATGGAAGTAGTCTTTAATATTACCAAGCTTCATCGACGAGAGCAATGATTCCACCAGGCTTCTGCAGATGGAAAAGAAAGGAGAAAGTGAGGTTAAAACATCCAATTTGATAACACTGTCCTTTCTCAGTTAAGCAGACCTTTTCTATAAGATCAAGAACATCTTTGTTGTCCACAAATTATGTTTGACTTATATGTTGTAATTATTTTTTGGAGGATCAACTCATAGCAGTTTATAAATTTTATGCCATTTTGAAACGGGTTACATGAACGTTCTTGATTTAAACTACAAACTATTAATTGGTTGCAGAGTTAACTGCTCCTCCTTAAGAAGTAATGTACTCGTCTTTTCTAACCCTCTAGTTAGATCTTCTCTCGATGTTACTTTCAGCTGTAAATCTTTCTTTAAAAGTGAAGCTGCTCCTGGACTCAGGCTGCACTTTCTCTTCCTCATATACAACACTATCTCCCTCGTTGGTAGCATCGACACTACTATGCATCTTCAATGCAAGTGAGGAGCTGCACAGAAACTCTCTTGGTGTATGTTCCATACCAATGCGTGCCTATATAAAACCATAACAACGATCCATCATCACCAAGATACCTCGTAGACTACAGGATTTTAAAGTCATTCACATTTGATAGGCATCTAAACTTAAAGAAAGAAGAGAAAATACATATGTACCTTGAGTGTTTTTGTCAAAACCCCATCCTTTCCACTAAACTCTTTCCACCTCAAGTTGTCCATTGTATTTTTCTCTTGCCCACAAGGTTATCCTTTCAAAACCGATGGTCCAACTCCATTGACTGTAGCCAAGTCTTCTAAGCTTTCGTTGTACCCAACCTAGTAGCAGATGACTCTTCATATGTACCAATACATTATCTCTTTCCTTCAGCCAATGAAGATTCATAACTTCATGTAAAATCGGTTATTCATTTCTCCTCTTTTTTCTAACATCTTTATCAAGAAGATCCAGTTCTCTTGCTCTTAACCACAACCCAATCAGCACACCCACTATCAAACAAGCCAGAAAGTCTTCTCTTGTACAGTCCCTCTCTTGAAAACCCACGCAACTCTAAACACCACCACTGCCAAATAACTTCACTCAGTTCTAAAGTAAGGTGAAGTGAGTGAATGGCCTTCTCCAAATGAGGACACTAAAGCATTTGAAGAACATGAACATACTTTCAGTTATGCAAAATTCCCCGGAGCATTATTTCCGTTTTGTCGATTAGGTGGAGGCGGACCAGCAACATTACTCCTTTGCTGCTGGTTATAAATAGGGACCACCAGAACCGTTACCCTGCCGAAGAGGACGTGAAGCAGCAGCGCCAAGGCTTTCTGGACTTGGGTCTGTATTAGGAGGAGGTAAAGAAGGCTCATTCACAACAGTTGATAGCTGACTTGGCTGCTTCCGTGAACCACTCCGCCTTCGGGAGCGAGCTGGTTGAAAGAACACATATACTTTTAGTTAATTCCACGTGGAGAGATCTTCAAAAGAGGGTTACTTGTATTATAACCTTTGTGGGTTGATGCCTCTTGAGGAGAATATGTTGATGGCTCTATTGATCACCACTGATGCATGGTTCTGTACCACTTTAAATGGATACCCGCGAACCTGGCTATCTCCACTGTGAAGTTCATGTCCAGTATCAATGACTTCATCTTTCAGAGCTGATGATGTACATAAGAGTGGTAGTAGAAGAGAGTGTGTTTACCGGTTGCAAACCAGATGGCTGACTCGTCCTCAAACGCACTCCAAAACTCCTCCTCGTTTGACAGCCAGATTATCACTCTCTGTCAGCCAGCAATGGTGGCCAACTGTTGTAGCTTTGAAAACAGTGCCTGCATATGAAGAGAGACAAAGTTTTTCAACCAAGAACTGTAAAACTAGACTTAAGAAGCAGAGGACGGTGAGACCTGAAGCAGTAATAAGGGAAGATGCAAGTCATCTGGTGCATCTAACCGTGATTGAACCATGTAGCGCTTCCACTCTTTCCATCCTTGTTGTGTTTTTTCCAACAACATCTCTCTTCCTCTCGAACGTTTGTCGGCTCCAATATCTTCCATTTTCTTATCGAGAAAATTATGTTCTTAAGGACATCTGGTGCATCTAACCGTAATGTTGTTTTTTACTCCAAATATAGAGTAAAATAAAAACTCTATATTTCAGTTTTTTATAGAATTACTCTATTTTTGTGTAAAATATAGAGGAAATTTTTGTCTACCATTAGAGTGGTCTAACTTAATAGATTAAATCAAAGACATCAGCTTTTACTCGGAGCTAGTAACTGAATCGTCTGATCTATACATTCATGTATTTGCTTCGTTAATATGAGAAAGTTTCGTTAAGGTAAGTCACTTTCACTTTTCGAGATCTCAAATTTACCTCTTATCAGATATGAATTTGATTTGCTTTGTAAATTCTCTTTGATTTCATATTCACTGAAAACTGGAGCACGATGAAATCGGCCGGACAATTTGGAAAGTTGAAACATTACAGCAACACATAACCAAACTCGAAAGAAGATAAGGGATTTCAGTAAGAACCTATTATCAACGATGAAAAAGCTAAATTCCAAAAGAGAAATTCCCTAGGATAGACCTAAAAATTTTTTTGTCACAAATATAGACTTCAAAAATAAAAAAGACCAAAATAGATTTAAATATTTTATCAAAAGAAGTAAATATACACTTATACCCCTAGGGTTAATTAATCTAGACATTAGGGTTTAGAGTTAAGGGGGTGGGGTTTAGGGTTTAAAAATAAACAAAAGTTAAAATTTTCAAAATAAAAAGTGATATTTTGGTCAATTTAGTTTTTGAGGTCTATTTTTGTGACAAAAACTTAAAAAGGTCTATTTAAGAGAATTGCCCAATTCAAAACTCATTTCTTCTATGTTTTCCTTCAATCAGTGACATTTCATCAATATATTTGTATTACCGAAACCATAGATTAACATATAAAAACCTCGTTTCACATTAATATTACAACACTGTTCTATATGAAAAGAACACACATTTATCAAACTGGTTTAATGTTACAGTATTAACACAATTCCAATAAATTTTAAATTTACATTATATTTGATACTATTTTAAAATTACCTTACAATTATTATCATTTTTCATAAATATCTTAAATTTATTAGTAAAAGACAAAATTAACTCTCTCAAAACATTTATAAATATATAAAAATTATTTACAGAAATTTATAAACTCAACTTCACCAGCTAAGTAATAAATCCTAAACAAAAATCGTTAAACCTAAGCTCAAATGTTATGATATCTTTTATTGAGTTTTTTTTAAATGCTATCCAAGTTAGTGTATTTTAAGCAATTTCTCAAATAAGATCGTTACTAAAAAATTATTTTGCAATTACAAAATATTATAGTTTCTTTTATAAGATAAATTTTGTTGTTTCTAATAGTATCCCCAAAAATTTATTCTCTATTATATAGGTTCAATTTAATTTAATTTCCATATAAATTTTAAATTTTCGAAATGAAACATAAAATTATGTAAAATAGTATTGTTACATAATAATGTTTACAAAATATTCTTTTTACAAAATACAAAAAATTATGTAAAATAGTATTGGTACATAATAATTATTATGTTATATAAATAAAAATATTTTAGTATAGAAAGAATAAAACCTGCACGGAAGTGCGGGTCAAAATCTAATAATTTGTTAATTTAGAATATTTATATATATATATATATATATATAATTGATACAGCGGTGTGTAAAATGTAACACTATGTCAAACAGGGAAAATTATAGATGAATTGTTTTTGATAATAAAATATACATAGATTATTGTTATTTGGGTTTGCTTATACTAAATTTGGGCTAACAGGTTCTTGATATTTGACTAATCTCACTATAATTAGATTTTGCTTTGAAAGAGTAGGACTTTTCAGTTTTGAAACCTAATTTGATTTATTTTTATAAATATCTATTACTGTAAATATTATAACTTTTGATAATCTGTACTTTCTTGTATCTATAGCAACTATTTTTTTGTCAACTTATAGCAAACTATTATTTGAGTTTTTATACTATACAATAAATCATTTTAACTATATGTGGATTAGATTATCATAACCCATTTTAATTGAATTAAATAATTGGACTGCCTACGTTAAAATTGTGTAACTCAGTTACTATAGTTAACCATAAAATTATCAGGTAGTTTCAAATCATTTTGGGCTGACAACTACAATCTTGTCCAGATATGTGATCGACAAAGCATCTTATCTCGTCTTATATGATCAATCATATTTTCTATATTCTAACATTTGTTAAATTTTATTTTATATATAGTGATTGATTGTAAGTTATTAAAATAAATGTCCGGATTAAATCCCGTGTGGGTGATGTGGTGATCCGGAGTAGATCTCGGCTTGGCCGATGGACGCTCTCCGTGGGAAGAATCTCTGATGTGGAGGTATGGAAAGCAGCGCTTGATTCCGACTTTGGCGCCGGTCAGTTTCAGGCGATCAGTTCGGGTCGGTGAAGGTAGAAGGTTATGTGACGCGTAGAACCCTCGCTGTTGAGGGATTACACGTGTCTTTCTCTTTTATACATAAACCAACATGTGTTTAGTCGGGTTTTTTGGGCCGGTTTAAGCTTGGTGGGCTTAATTTAGGCCGTTTGTTGGGGTTGGTGTTCGGTTGGACCTTCGGACTTTGTATCTTTTTCGGTTATGGACTTTGGCCTTTTAATAAAAATAGATGGCAAAAAAAATAGTCCTAAAAATAAATGTCAAGTAAATAATGAGAAAGCGGAAATCCATTCTCAAAATTGTTAAATTTTGAAAATTTATAATTTTTATTTTGTAGATAAAAGAATCACTTTATATTTTCGGTAATCAAAATAGTGGAGATACATGTATTTTCAATCACCATCTTCTTTGTTTGTTTCTCTCCGGTCCAAATCCAACACG
>NW_013617629.1:31214-32519 GCF_000695525.1 Brassica oleracea var. oleracea | reverse complement strand
AGAATATCGAGGCTAATTATTACTCCCTCCGTTCGTTTGTAATTGACATTTTACATGTCTGCACGTAACTAAGAAATCTGAACGTTTTGCAATGCATGTAATGAACCTCTTTTTTTAAGTGTTTAATGCACAATAAATCAGTTGTGATAAAACAGTAATGCAGCCGTAATTGAACAATAAATCAGCCAAAAGAAACAATAACTAAGCCTTCATTACATTCATTTGAACTTAAAAAGAAAATAGCAAAAAACTTTAAAAGATAAGTGAAAACAAATACCCAGCCGTAATTCAAAACATGAAAATCTCTAATCCAGCCGTAATATATATAAGTGAAAACAAAAACCCAGCCGTAATTCAAAAACATGAAAATTCCTACAACACTTGCTTACATCGGACAAGTTTTTGCATTATGGCCACTCTGTCTACATCGAGAACATGTGTGTTCTTTCCTAGGACGTTTGTTTTGAAGTGCAACTTCTAAAGCGGATTTCATCCTATTAGTTCTTAGGTCTTCCTGGTTGTTGAAGAATATACGGGGGCAAGCACGGTTGGTTTGCCATGATTTTTGGAACAGGTTGCGCTGAGTCAGCCGGCATGATAGATTCAGCGTATGCGCTCACCAAATATTCACTGTTATAGTAAGGACTGCACATGGATATACGACAAACATTGTTGTACTCCGCAGCTGCGATTGCATGTACACATGGTAATTTCTCGTGTTCGAAACGCCGACATGTGCACTTTCGCTCTACCAAATTAACAACATTCAAAGACTCGCTAGAAGATCCATATTTAACTTCAGTGTAATTATCATCAATCCTTTGGACCGTCAATTCTCTGGCGGCAGTTACACGACAAAAAAAGAATAAATATGAAACGACTGAGTTATTACATATTACGGCTGATTTAAGAATTATAAAAGCTGACTTATGAATTTTATGAAACGGCTGACTTAATAATTTTATGAATTTTAAAGACAGACTTATTTTTACTGTTACGATTGACTTACATGTAGTAGTTTCTCGACACCACGTGTAAGTGTCGTTGGCTGCGATCTGGCATCCTCTCTCCGTTCAGCAAACCATCTGGCCATCATAACCTGCATCGATTCTAATATTCAAACAATGTTTAGACCTCTAGCATGCGACAATGCTCTGTTCATTGATTCCGCTATGTTTTTAGCCATCAAATTGTACCTCTCGCCCGGGAAATGAACACGCGTCCACAGGCGGACATCAGCTCTTTGGAGGTAGCCGTGGAGTGCAGGATGAATCGCTTCAATCTCCTCGAAAATCGCAGTAAAGT
>NW_013617629.1:30809-31157 GCF_000695525.1 Brassica oleracea var. oleracea | reverse complement strand
TCTTTTCCTTTGTACCGTCCCAATATGTTCTTATATAAATGGTAACGGATACACATTTCTAATTGCTTTCCCTATCGAGTTATGCCTATCCGAGATTATCGCAAGACCCTCGTCATCAGGAATCAGAAGTTTTAGTTGCGTAAAAAACCAATGTCACGAATCATCATTTTCTGTGTCAACCACTGCGAAGGTTATTGGAAAAATCTGGAAGTTACCCTCCTGAGCTAGTGTTGTGAGTAGCGTCCCTTTGTATTTACCATTGAGAAACGTACCGTCGACTACAACAACTTTGCGCATGAAAGGAAACCCATTAACGCTCGCACCAAAGGCAAGAAACACATACATGAA
>NW_013617629.1:25767-30214 GCF_000695525.1 Brassica oleracea var. oleracea | reverse complement strand
AACTCTCCAGAGACATCCATCAACCCAACACTTAACAACGTATGATGTCGGGGTTGATGTTTCTACATCAAAATCAAATTTATACCTCACTGTAAGAAGTTTCAGTCGTCTGTCCAAATCGTCTTTACTATCGTATCGTTGACCTACCGCAATGTCTATCGACGACATCTCCAAACTTAGAACCTCCAGATTCCCTTTAGATCCGCTTATTGAGAAGTTCTGATATCTCTTCTTGGGAGGTAGCGTTGGTGAATCTTCGCCATCTGTAGAAGACTCACCGTATGAGCTGAAGTTATCATCTTCAGATGACGCACCGTCTGAATCGTCAAACATATCAAATCGGCTTTCAAATTCATCATCTTCTTCGTTTTCTTCATTTTCTTCGCCTATTTCATCTTCTCCGACTACATCATGTTTTTCTCCTTCGACATTTCTAGAGCAGTCATTCTCATTGTCCTCTTGTTCCTTCTCCAAACTGCAACCATCGTAACTCCCACTGTAATTTTCGTCTCTGGACTCAACTACTGAAGCTTCTGCTTCTGCTTCTGAGCTAAAGCTCAAAAATGTTTTACTCTTCTCTCATGCTCCGTTCTCCGTAATCTCCACAGAGAGACGTAGTTGTTCGATTTTCTTCAGGCTTAGAAAACCTTGCAATTGTCGAGTATTGGACACGTAAGCTGGTGGAGTGTCGTGCGCCATCGTTTTCAATGCTTTATCCGAGAACATGTAGCTAAGCTGAATATGATCCTTCAAATCATTCAATCCGTAATCATCGAGAACAGACTTTGCGAAATCTTCATGTGTTGTTTTCTCATCTAAATGAAGAACTTTACACCCTCTACTGTCGACGTTGAATACATATTTGTTTTTCTTAATCCAGTTACTAGAAACAATAATTACCGGATCCGTAACCAACTGAGAAAGATGAAAATGATAGATAACTAAGATGAAGAAGAACATGAATAGTCTCATAAAGCAAGTTATAAATTTCGTTCGTCAGTGATGACATGGCAAGGAGTTTGTTGACATGGCGGATTCCGAGTCTGTATCATGGATTTTTTTAATAAAAAGTCCAAGGCCAAGTTAATCTTAACCAGCGAAAAAGGAAGATTCTATCAAGATCATATATCAAACTATCAAATGCATTACCCAAAAACTTTACTTTTGATTCGAGTAAGTTGCAAGATTAAAGAGTCTCTGAATTAGAAAAAGATTTACTAAATACATATTCAACAAATTATACTCAGTTTGCTTTATTACTCTATACTAAATATTTTACATAAAGTATTTTTTAAAATATTACACAAGTCATATTTTTAACAAAAATAAATTGACTTGCCTTTTGTATATTTTCTGCAAAAATATAAACTTTTCTTCGTATTACAATAAAATGATATTTTATAGCGAGCTAATGCTATTTCGTCTAATAAAATGATTACACATATTGTTTTTTACATTTTTAGAATAGTTATAACACTATAATAGAGATTCACCCGCGCGGATATTGGTTTTTACATTTTTTTATAAATTGATATTTGTTTTTCATTATTAGTATTATATATTTTAGATATATCGTAATATAACTCTAAAATACCAATTATTTAAAAATTTCAAATTTATCTTCTCAAAACTTATAAGTCTGTCTCCTTGGCAAGTGTTTTAAAACTTAATATTTGTCCTTTAAAATTTTGCAGGGAATCAAACGGCTTCCAGTACTGCACGGATGATCCATGTAACAACTTACGATAGTGTTAATCCCGCAAATAGTGATGCTCCAACAAGTCTGCCTTCAGCCTGAGGTCAATCAAACTAATCAAGTTCAAAAAGAAAGGTTAGCTATACATTACAGTATTAATTGTTACATTACTTGCTGGTATTTACAAACGGTTATACTACCAACATTAACAGCAACAACAAAGCACAATCGAGCCCTAAAGATAGAGCAACAAAATTGTAAAGTCACACAAAGACCTAGAAAAACTAAGATCCACATACATCTCAAAATTAAAGTCTCATAAAATAACAAACCCAAATACCCTGCTCACACACATAAATAGAAACGATCGCACATATATTTTTTTTTTGGAAAAAACACAAACCAACTTATTAAAACATAAAAATAGTCGAATTAAACTTAAAGGAAAGCAGCCTCAGAACTAAGAAAAATTTAATATATGCACGGAAATGTTGTTTAGCTGGTGCTTCCAAAACATGAGATTCAAACTTACATATTACCAACGTATACTAGCAGTTTCCATCTAAAAACATAAAACTAACTCCACGCAGATTTTTTTTTTTTTTTTAATTTGTATACTAAATTATTTTTATATCAGTTCCAATATATATATGTATTAAAGAAAAAGTAAAAAAATAATTAAAATTATGAAATAAAAAATCTCGGACGTAGCCCGGGCAAACCACTAGTAAACCAATATATATATATATATATAACTAATTTCTATAGAGGTGGAAACGAAACGTATCTTTCATACAAACATAGTGAATTACTTAACATATTATTGTGATTCAAACAATAGAAGCGATCGCATATAAAAAAACACTATCAAATGAAACAAGAAAATTGTATTTTGTCAAACTTAGCAATGTATTCACACTTGCTTTGATAGGGCTCTTAAGCTCTTTTTGTCAAATTTATACATTATTAAATATGAATCCAGAATTTCTCGGAAAACAAGAAATTTCAGAAGAAAAAAGAAATATATCCGTACGATGATGAATTAGATGTCATATGAGTTATTGGTACTATTAATTTCTACTACCTGATAATCCATGCCGCAGGAATAAGACTTCGTTTACGAAGAATAAGCAGGTGTTTGATGGTCCACATGAGGAAGTTAGTGGGAAAGATTTGTTGAAGCAGTTTAGGTATTTTGATGCAGAAAGGACGCCAGATGTAGGTGGACATGAAAACATTCGAGTCAATGCGGTTGGAGAGCTACATAACTGGCACAAAAAGAGTATTTTCTGGGATCTACCATATTGGGAGAGTCATCTATTGCGGCATAATTTAGATGTCATGCATATTGAGAAGAACTTCTTCGATAATCTGATGAACACAGTCCTTAACATCCAAGGTAAAACGAAGGATAATTTGAAGTCAAGGTTGGATTTAGTCGATATTTGTGATCGTTCTGAACTTCACGTTGATGAGAACGGTACGGCCCCTTTTCCCATTTATCGGCTAGATGGTGCTAGAAAAGAAGAGTTCTTTGATTGGATTACAGAGAAAGTGAAATTTCCTGACGGATATGCATCAAATTTGGGGAACTGCGTTGATAGAAGCGAAGGAAAGTTTACTGGCTTGAAGAGTCATGATTGTCATGTAATTATGCAGCGCCTCCTTCCGTTTGCCTTTTCAGCATTATTGCCACGTAATGTTCATGAAACAATTGCAGGTATATTATATTTTTACAATTTAATTTATTTTTATATTTAACAATTATGCTTATAAAAACTTAATACTTACGAAAATTATGTCTTTTATCTATGTAGGGATTAGTGTTTTCTTCCGCGACTTATGCAGCAGAGTAGTGACTGAAGAGGGTATTAATAATTTGAAGACAAACGCACCAGTCAGCATGTGCAACCTTGAGAAGATATTTCCTCCATCATTCTTTGATGTAATGGAACATCTTGCTATTCATCTCGCAAGAGAATTGGAAC
This sequence comes from Brassica oleracea var. oleracea, assembly GCF_000695525.1. Lineage (NCBI taxonomy): Eukaryota > Viridiplantae > Streptophyta > Magnoliopsida > Brassicales > Brassicaceae > Brassica > Brassica oleracea. The sequence continues at coordinate 26,530 of NW_013617629.1, read as the reverse complement.
TTGGTGGTCCTGTGCAGTACAGATGGATGTATATTTTTGAGCGTTATATGCATCATCTGAAGAAGATGGTCAAAAATCAAAGCAGGGTGGAAGGATCTATAGTGGCACAGGTGATCAATGAAGAAACTGCAATCTTTGCTGAAAATTATTTTCCACCAGAAGTGCAAACAAAACACCGAAGACCTGCTCGGCATGATGATAGAGGGGAGAGAGCAACATATCATGTTACTGTCCCAAGCATGTTCAAGGAAATAGGACGACTTAGTGGAAAATTCACGAAGCAGAGACTTACGGACACTGAGAACGCTCATTTGCAAACATATTTGCTCACCAACTGTGAAGATGTTCTACAATATGAGAGGTAAAAATATTTATTCATTTATTGTTAGATTAATATTCAATAAATTTATTTCATATTGATAATATTTTTGTATATAGTGTATATATGGCGGAGTTGCGTATGACTCACAGGCATGCAACAGAAGATGAGCTTCGACAACTTAGAGATAACGGATTTGCTGCGTGGCTTCGTAGTTATGTGAGTCATATATCATATTACCCTATGCAAATGATTAGTTTAAATTTAATATATATAAACTAATTAATTTTGCAATCATATATGTTTTTTTTTATAGGTGAATGATGGTTTGGCCAGAGGTCTTGTGTTCGATGATTGGGTACGCGAATTTGTGCAGGGACCAAACTATGTGGTCAAATCATATCCTAAATTTTGTACGCGAGGATATGCATTCACAAAGAAAGG
>NW_013617629.1:18358-22488 GCF_000695525.1 Brassica oleracea var. oleracea | reverse complement strand
CCAAGCACTAGCCTGAAGTGGAATAAGTGCGTGAAACACCATTCTGGATGGAAGAAGTGCATTATGCACTAGTCTGAGTGGAGGAAGTGCATGACACACCATAGATTAGTTTATCATTTACTCTTGTTACGCAGGATAATGTCTGTGTCTATATATTGAGTGTGTTGTAACACAATTTTAATTAACTTGAATCAAACAACTTCTTCCCATTCTCTTTCTCTCTCACAATTTGTTATATACTCCCTTATTTTTGTTAAGTCTTTCTCACTAATATTCTCTTTTAATCTCGTAAATAAGTCATTCTCACATAGTATCAGAGCATACTGCTCTTGAGACCTGAATCGCTCTCTCGTTCTCTTTATTACTTCCGCAAACACTTGTGCTCCTAAGCTGTTTTTTTTTCAAAAAAAAAAGAAAAAAAAAATGGAAAAGTCATCCAAAATCATTATTCCAGTTACTCTCAAAGGTGAAAATTATCTCTTGTGGTCTAGGCTTGTGAAAACAGCCTTGGGAGGAAGAGGTCTCTGGTCATATGTAACAGAAGACAAGCCCTCTAAAGAAACCGTCCAAGAAGGGGATGGTACTGAAGTGTTGAGATGACATTGAGACCCTCATCAAAGCCCTCAAAGATAACTCAGGTAATATTCTTGGTACATCTTTACATGCTAATCAAATGGGTCACTCCTTGAATGCTATTACTAACTTAAAAATGACCAAACCTTTAGTAATTGATTCAGGAGCTAGCCACCATATGGTTAGTGATCTAGGGTTGATTAAAAATGTTGTTCCAACCCTAGGAAATGTTCTGGTAGCTAATGGCGAGATGGTACCAATTAAAGGGATAGGTGAACTCAGGCTATTTGAAAAGAATTCCAAAGCTTTCTATATGCCTAATTTCACATCTAACTTGTTATCTGTAAAAAGGGTTACTACTGATTTAAATTGCAATGTTACCTTCACGCCTAATGATGTCTATTTTCAGGATATTGAAACTAGTAGGTTACTTGGCAAAGGTGTAAACAAGGGAGACTTGTACTTGCTTGAAGACACTAAACCAACAACCGATTTATCTCTTGCTTTAAGTTCTTGTTTTAATTTCCCTAAAGATGTCATGTGGCATGCTAGATTAGGTCATCCTCACTCTCGTGCCTTGAACATCATGCTACCTAATATTTCGTTTCAAAAAGATTGTGAAGCTTGTATTCTAGGAAAACATTGCAAAACTGTGTTTCCTAAATCTAGTACCATCTATGAATGTGCCTTTGATTTAATTCACTCAGATGTATGGACTGCACCTTGCGCATCTAGAGAGCATCATAAGTACTTTGTGACATTCATAGATGAGAAAACTAAGTACACATGGATCACTCTGCTTCAATCAAAGGATAGGGTGTTAGATGCATTCATAAACTTCCAAAATTATGTCTCTAACCATTACAATGCCAAGATAAAAATTTTGAGATCAGATAATGGTGGGGAATATACAAGCAATGCATTTAAGCAATACCTATCCAAGCACGGAATGATCCACCAAACAAGCTGCCCATATACTCCACAACAAAATGGTGTGGCCGAGAGGAAGAACCGGCATCTTATGGAGGTAGCCAGAAGCATGATGTTCCACATGAACGTACCAAAGATCTATTGGGGGGATGCCGTGATGACTGCCTGCTATCTAATTAACAAAATACCAACCAAGGTATTACAAGATCAGTCACCACATGAGGTATTAAACAAGAACCATCCGTCTATAGATCACCTTCGGGTATTTGGTTGCTTGTGCTTTGTGTTGATACCAGGAGAGCAAAGGAACAAGCTGGAACCTACGAGCACTCGGGCCATGTTTATTGGCTACTCTCCTCAACAAAAAGGATACAAATGCTATGTACCGGAGACCAGGAGGGTCTTAGTATCTAGAGACGTGAAGTTTGTTGAGGCAAAAGGATACTATGAAGAAAAGAGCTGGGATGAAGTGAAAGACTTGTCTCAATCTGCCTCAGACAGAGCTGAGAACTTGAGGATAGTTATGGAAAACATTGGCATTAGAATACCGAGAAGAGAAGCTGAAGTTCAGCCACAATCCACCAACCGATACCCAACCGGAGAAAGGGACCAAGAGGGTCCTGTTAATGAAGTTGCTGAGGAAGCTCCTCTTGATCCTGAGGGGGGGGGGAATCAAACTGAGTCACAACCAGACAACACAGCTACTCATGACCAAGAAGAGCAACCAGAAGGATTAGGAGGCAGTGAAGAACAATCTACGGATGTTGAATCTACAACAACTGTCCAACCATTAAGAAGAAGCACTAGGAGCAGATATCCTCCATCAAACTGGGTGAACACGAGACTGCACTACAACTCACAAGCCGTGGCACACCCTACTCAAACTCCATGTTTTCTAGTTCAATTCCCTATCAACCACAAAGCCTTCAAGACTAGTGTGGACCAAGAATTTATTCTAAGAAACTATGAAGAAGCTATGGAGATAGATGAGTGGAGAGACTCAGTGGGAGATGAAATTGGTGCCATGATCAAGAATGAAACCTGGTTTGAGTGTGAACTTCCCAAAGGCAAGAAAGCCGTTACAAGCATGCTGCTGTTCACCATCAAATACTTGGCAAATGGGAAGCCGGAGAGGAAGAAAACCAGGCTTGTGGCTAGAGGCTATACACAAGTATATGGAGAAGACTACCTTGAGACATTCGCACCAGTAGCCAAACTCCATACCATCAGGATTATTTTGTCAATTGCCGTGAACCTAGAGTGGGATCTTTGGCAAATGGATGTCAAGAATGCATTTCTACAAGGGGAGCTTGAAGATGAAGTGTACATGAGACCACCACCTGGTATGGAAGGCATGGTTAAACCTGAAATGTTTTGAGACTAAGAAAAGCTATCTACGGTTTGAAGCAATCTCCAAGAGCTTGGTACCATAAGCTGAGCACAACCTTGAATGGGAAAGGATTTACAAAATCTGAGGCCGACCATACTCTCTTCACCCTCACAAGCAACCAAGGAATCATTGTCATACTGATCTATGTGGACGACATCATCATCACTGGCAGTGATAAAAATGGGATTGCATCAACAAAAGAGTTCCTCAAGGCAACCTTTGACATTAAAGACTTAGGAGAGCTAAAGTATTTCTTGGGCATTGAGATGTGTAGGTCCAAGGAGGGTATGTTCATGTCCCAAAGAAAGTACACGCTTGATATACTTAAAGAAGCTGGTGATCTAGGAGGAAGAACAGCCAAAACACCATTAGAAGAAGGCTACAAAGTAATGCGTGAGGGGGAGATAGAAGACAAGCCATATGAAGATATGAAACACTATAGAAGAATGGTGGGAAAGCTTATCTATCTAACCATCACAAGGCCGGATGTATGTTTTGCTGTGAACCAAGTCAGTCAACATATGCAAGCGCCAAAGATGTACCATTGGAACATGGTGGAAAGGATTCTGAGATACCTTAGAGAGGCACCATGGCAAGGAGTTTGGCTAGGCTGCAACAAGAGCACCGAGATAGTTGGGTATTGTGATGCAGACTGGGCTGGAGATAGGAAGGACAGGAGGTCTACTACTGGATACTGTACATTCATTGGAGGTAATCTGGTCACTTGGAAGAGCAAGAAGCAGAAGATAGTTTCATGTTCTAGTGCTGAAGCTGAGTATAGGGCAATGAGAAAACTTACTAGTGAGCTGATTTGGATAAGGAACCTACTGACAGACTTGGGAATTGAAACCAAAGCTCCCATCACCATGCATTGTGATAATCAGGCGGCCATTCATATAGCCTCAAACAATGTGTTCCATGAGCGGACCAAACATATTGAAGTGGATTGTCACAAAGTTAGGCAGGCCGTGGAGCAACAGATCATCCTGCCATGTTATACAAGAAGTGAAGAGCAGCTAGCAGATATCTTCACCAAAGCTGCGAGCCAAAAAGTCTGTGAGTTCATTCATTCAAAGCTTGGACTCACGAAACTCTCATCTCATTAATTCTCCCCTTCATGAAGTGTTCTACTCTTTTTCCTTGGCTGGGGTTTTATCCCATGTGGTTTTATCCGGCTAAGTTTTTAATGAGGGAATGCTTCATGACTTCCAAGCTTGACTTGTTTCATATGGTCAAG
>NW_013617629.1:12108-18249 GCF_000695525.1 Brassica oleracea var. oleracea | reverse complement strand
GTGGAAGATGTACGTGAAACACCGGAGGAAGTGCGTGAGGTGGCCCAAGCACTAGCCTGAAGTGGAATAAGTGCGTGAAAAACCATTCTGGATGGAAGAAGTGCATTATGCACTAGTCTGAGTGGAGGAAGTGCATGACACACCATAGATTAGTTTATCATTTACTCTTGTTACGCAGAATAATGTCTGTGTCTATATATTGAGTGTGTTGTAACACAATTTTAATTAACTTGAATCAAACAAGTTTTTCCCATTCTCTTTCTCTCTCACAACTTGTCATATACTCCCTTATTTTTGTTAAGTCTTTCTCACCAATATTCTCTTTTAATCTCGTAAATAAGTTATTCTCACGTGATAAGAGTAAATTATGACAACCGACGACTGTGGTTTTTCTTTTTGTTCAACGACGACTGTGAATTTAAGAATCGCTATCATTTAGAAGAAAAAATCGCTATTACTAGAGCTTTTGCTAAAATTAGGGCCAATTCTGACAAGTGACGACTGTGAACTGACAAGTGACTAATTGTGTCAGCTATCTCTCCCTATCGGGACCACACACTCAGAGACTATGTGTCTCTATTGCGAAGGACGTCCTCCTAGTCCCCTTCGTTTTAGTCCCTCTGTACGGCGCCGTTTCGATTCAATCCGTGTCGCACTTTGGATCCCTCATATGTTTTCCCATCTCATAATAGCCGTAAGATCTTGTATTATTCAACGAGATCATACGGTTATGATCCCTTTTATACGAACCACCACATCTCTTCTCTTGCGGGGGTCTCCACGGAAACATTGTTCATTCATGTCGATGTATTTGGGTTTAAGTATCTTTCATTTAATGTATTTACATCATTACGTTTTCCATTATTTTCTTCGTATCATGTCATATACATAAACTAGCATTACTTCTGTTTTTCTTTTGCTATTTGGATATTATCATCTGACTTTTAAAGCTTAGTGTTTTATGATTAGTTATGTTAAAAGGCATATATAACTTTTCGTTTGTAGGTTTTATTTTATATCCAACATTTCTTGTTTAAATTAGTAAAAATGCAGTTGTAAAATTTGAAGCCAAATTATATATGATTTTGACATTGAAAATAAGCAAATAGATACGCAGTGGTGGCACCTTCACTCGCTTAAAGTCGATCTCGTTGGCTCACCACCGCATATGGATATACACACAGAAACACAATATTTGTATGGCTTTACAGGTTAAATTTTGCAACAAGCAGCTTTGTGTAACAATAATGTGACTTGTGTATAGGTATATATTAATATATAAAACGACGTAAATTATAAAGTATGTAGTGGATCCTTTTCGATCTCCACAACTTATGACACAGTTTATGCATGTTCCCGTTATTCCATTTTCAGACACTTCTAGTCTTTAGGAGATAACATTAAAATCTCCACAACTTCGAATGGGAGATGGAACAAAAGTGGTTCCTACACCATTGTGAAGCATCCATCTAAAATTTGCCATTCACAAAAAATAATAACAAAAGTGTATGTCCCATTTTTAAATAAATCTAATCCACGAGTGGTTCATTTTGTAAAGAAAACCTAAGAACCACTAGTAACAGTAAACACCCTTCATATTTGGAGTGGTACAACCGTACAAGTGGTTCTTTTTTCTTAACACATAATATATTATTATAATTTATAATAAAGTAATATTATATAATTTATTATAGTTAAAATATATTTTAAATTCATCATTCTACTAATATATACTTTAAATTTATTTATGTATAAGTTTATCATTGTTAAAAATATATATTAAGATTTATTTAATATATATTAAGATTTATTATATTTATGTTGACTATAATTATTTTTAAATAATCGTAAATTAAATCAATAAATAAATATAATTAAATTTTTAAAATCATCCAAAATAAGATAAATATTTAATTTTAAAAGTAAAAATAATAATATATATGTTTAAAATAATTTTCTATTAAATTGTGAATAAATTTTATTTATTTATAAAGTATTTTTAAGAATAATTCTTCTTAGTTATTAAAATAAATAGTATAATAAATATTTATATGTATTAATTTAAATTTGTATAGTACTTTGGACCACTTTTTATCCACATTTACCATTCAAACATATGTTTTGAACCGCTAGATCCGCTTGATCCACACTTGTACCACTCAATACGCTTGATCCACTCTGGTTCCACTCGATCCGCTAGAAACATCACTATTCACAAGATTTTATATATGGTTTAATGGGAATACATGTACATATATATATATATATATAAATTATAGGAAAATTGCCACAAATACCACATTCATAGCACCATTTTTCATGTTTACACTAATCACTTTTACCCTCATTTTTAATGAAGGATAAAAGACACTTATACCCCTAGGGTTAACTAATTTACACTTACGTTTTAGAGTTGAGAGGTGGGGTATGGTTTTTGGAATATCTAATAAATATATAAATAAATACTTAAAAAATATATAATTTTTTAAAAAAAAATAGTTTCAAACATAATTTTTGATTTTCAAAAAGAAATTCTGAAAAAAGTAAAAAAAGAAATTCGAAAAAAATTTATAAAAAGTTTGAATTTGAAAAAGTATAATTCGAAAACATAAAAAAAAATTTTTTTTTTTAATTTATTTAAATAATGATTTATTATATATAGATAACAAGGGTATAATAGTATTTTACTACTAAATGAAGAAGATATTTTTGAAAATGTCTTTTTAACAGTGGTAAAGATGAAAAGTGATATCATGAAAGTGGTAAACATAAAATTTCCCCTAAATTATATATGTATATATGTACTCATATCCGGCTTGTTAATGTATATATTCACATATCCTTTATATATTAATTGACGATCTTTTAAAAAGATGTAACCTAAAGTTTGTATTAATTAAATTTTAGAGTCGCTGATGTGTCAATCACTTAACCCTTCTTATTGCTTATGTGCATCACTAGAAAGAGTTTACAAACCTTAGTCTAAAATTATTAACCTCTAGAATCGGACGTAAGATTAACATATTGCTCAAAACATATGGTTTGCCCCAAATAACTTAAGAGTAACATATGAAAAGTCAACACATACCAACGAACGTCTAGCAAAATTGACGTAGAAATATCTTATTCAAAGTATGCTTACATAACATTATCTTTTTGATTCGTGGCAACCTTTTTTTATTTTCGATTTAATAAAGTGTAAACAATTATCATTGTAATCAGCTGTTGCATCGTTCTCATAAATAACGCATCCTCACTAATGATTCTTCCCACTGATATTTTCAAAAATGAGTGATTTCTTACAATGAGTAAGGTTATTCATTAAAGGTTTTTCAACATTAGGCATACCAACTTGTCTCAAATAATTTCAGAGTAATGCTTTGTTCAAAACTCAACACATACCAAAGAAGGTTATAGGTTCTTTAGCGGTCAAACTTATCTTCACGATTTCAAAGACGAAACATTCACAACTTCAGAGATGGTATGATGTGTCATAGGTTCTAGATTTTAGAGACTATATTAGGTGCTAAAGTTCTTTAGCGGTCAAACTTTTATTTAAGCAAATCATAGAATGACTTAGCAGTGAATGTTATTTTTTTCAATAGTATTTTTTTTCTAAATTCTTTGTAAAACCAAGTAGTAAATGATGAACATTGTTATAATATCGAAGGAGTGGATTATTGATTGTATAATATCTGAGTATAGAACAATGAAATATATTTCAAAACAATATCAGTGGGCTCTATAATTAATATACGGTTTATACACTATTGATTTTTGTTATGTTGCATTTAAATTTCAATTTAACCGAACCATAAATAAATCAAATAAGTTTGAAATATTAATTTTATAATAAAAAATAAATCTTCATTAACCGTGTTACCTACTTTTAAAATTGATGGGATTTTAGGTAAGTACATATATTATTTATATTATGTGTTATCTATTACATAAAGACAACTTAATCAATTAACTATTATATACATCGAATATATATGCTTGACACACAAGTTTGTGTGACCTATATATGAAAATTTATATTGAATACTAAAAAAACTTTAGCACCAAGTTATGCACTGCCCCAAAAAACAATGGTAGCTAGGGATGAACATTATATATACAAGTCCCCTATATATTAATTGAAGATCATTTAATAATTTGTAACCTTAAATTTATACTAATTAGAAAAAAAACTCTGCTTAGGTGTCACTTAATTAGATGTCAATTTAGCTAACATAGCAGTTTAAAAATCAATTGAAAAATGCTGGTCCAAATCAAATTACTTGAGAACATTATATTAACCCAACATATAAGAAGCATGCATTCTTTCCTTAAATAAAAGCTACAGAATTACCTAACATATATATATCAATTAATGACTAAGAATAATAAAGATTTGATAACAACTTTTGCATTCTTCTTCATTTTTGTTTAATTTTATATTATTTAAAAAAAACTAAACAATCATATTAACTATATAATAAAAAATTAGATTTTTTCTTATATGTTATATTTTTGAATTTTTTAAAAAGACTTTAAATTACAAAAATGAGGAAATCTATGTTATATTTTAATTTTTTAAAATGACTTTAAATTGCTAAAATGAGGAAATCTTATATGTTAAAATTTTCTTATATGTTAGATTTTTCTTATACATTATATTTTGAATTTTTTTAAACGAGTTTGAATTACAAAAATGTAAGTTTTCCGTAAGCATACGACTAAAAATATTAAAATGACATGTATCAATTTGATGGTTGATCTGAAACCTTTCAAAACCGTATGGAAGATATATGTCAAAATAATTCAACTGTTGAAACAGTACTGTTCACTTTTTCAAAAATGTGTCAGGTGGAAAAAAATAAGGTTTTTGTATCATAATTTGTTTAATGTATAATCCGATTAACCCATGATATATTAGTTATAGTTTAGTTCCAGAATTTGTATAGTTTAGTTCCACAGTTTTTAATAAAAATTGATCCGGTCCATCGGAAAGAAATTATATAATAACAACAAAACATATTGTACATGTATACATAAAATGATCAAATATATAAAAAATATTGTCAATAATATATACAAATAAATTCACCATGTGCAAGGCGCATATCTTATCCTAGTGTGTGTATAACGCATGGGCTTCAATTAGCACAATAGGCTAAATTAAATTTCAAATATACTTTCGTTGTGCTGTTAGAGCATGATTAATGGGGTGTTCTTAGGGTGGGGTTTTTAGCGGAATATAAGAAACCGTCAATTAAATTTTAATTAAAAAAACTAAGAACCGGCTCTTAAATAAGATATTTAAGAGCCGGTTCTTAGCTTTTTTAGTTAAAAGTTAAAAGACGGTTTCTTATGTTCCGCTATAAACCCCTCCCTAAGAACCTCCTGTTAATCATGCTCTTAGATCCTTTATGTAGAACCCATGCTAACCCAAAGTATGCATCTACCATGTGAACACTAAAGTGGTCAAGTATGCATACAAAATATATTGAACTGTCCTTCACTACAAGAAATAGTTCAAATTTTGACCACCATATCCGATAGAAAATGGTCAGAAACACACTCTTTTGTCCAATTTTTAACTACATTTAGCCGTCAAAAAAGCTCCGTCAGAAATGAGTTTTGATCAGAAAATGGTCAAGAATTTTTGACCACATTAATGGTCAGAAAAGTCGTCGGAAATGTTATCAAAAAGTGGTCACAATGTTCCTAACCATTTCCCAACTAAATTATGATAATTCTAACAACTTATTAATTGTTATAAATCAATTGGTGGATGTCCATAACTGGCCCGGTCCATAACCGGCCCATACACTTAGAGAGAGAGACAGTCCAACCCTAGAGAGAGAGAGGCGGCCGCGAGACTTGGAGAGGAGAGAGAGGCGGCTACAACTTGCCGATTTCTTAATTCGTTTATGTTTATGATTTGTAATCTTTCCTATTATTGTATTTCCATTTATCTATCTTGTAACCCCTATATAAAGAGAACACTTATTCATTAATTATATACAGAAACTTACAGTTCTAAATCCGTAAGTTTACAACACGTTATCAGAACGATAGCCTCTAACACCCTGAGCCTAAAACCAAATCGCTAAAACCCTAAAACCCTAAATGAAAAGCAATCTGCCTCGGAAC
>NW_013617629.1:9228-12098 GCF_000695525.1 Brassica oleracea var. oleracea | reverse complement strand
AGGACCCAGAAAACGATCAAGATATCAAATCGAAGCCCTGGCCGAGACGAATCAGTTAGCGCAAACCGCTTGTCGATCTGACCACCGACACGCCCTCACGCACAGATACAGTGCGCACCAATTTGCTTTGGAACCCTAATCCGAACCCGATGATACCGACGAACCCTAATCCGTTCGCGACTCCATTCCAGATCGCATCCAAGACAGCTCGTGTCCAGCTCGCGTCCCAGCCAGCTGGCATCCCGATCGTGTCTAAGCTCGAGTTTCATTCTTGGTGGTCCGGTTTCTACAAACAACTAAACTAAAGGTATTTAGAATTCTAAGAACATAATGAATCGAATTTGGTTGATTGTAAAGAATGAAACCCTAAAATATAATCTCTAAGATGAAAGCCATAGGATAATAGATCAATCCCTAAGCGAGTAAATCGAAGCTCTATAAGTTCGATCCTCAAACCCTAAAAATCGAGATTGATCCATTGATCAATTAAAATCATAACTTTAAAGGTTTTGAATCTCAAATCAAATCCCTTTAATCTAAGATCAAATTTCGAAATCCCTAAACCCTAATTCGAAAAATATTGATTAATTAAACTGATTAATTGATTGATTGAGATTGAATTTGATCATCCTGAAATTGAAATTGCTTGTTAATAAAATAGAAACACTAAAACCCTAATCCTGAAAATCGATTTTGATTGTTTGAAATTGAATATTGACTGGTTGATTTGATCACCTAGAACTATTGTTAGGATTGTTCAAACTTGAATCTGATTGTTTCGTTTGTTTAAACTAAAACCCTAATGACCTAGTTTAGATTATTTTAAAATCGAAATCTGAAACTATATATTAGGTTAAACTGTTCTAGACTTGATTATACTTGTGGCCGTGTGGCCTTGTTGTATTCATACCATAACTTAATCTTATTGATTGTTTGCAAGTACACTTAGAACTTATTCTAGGAATGGTGTTGAATTGAATAAAATAGCCGTGTGGCTTGATCTTTGCTTGGCCGATAGGTTTGCTTGTTTTGATTGCATCATGAACTGATGGAAACAAACCATGTCTCGATGCTAAGATCATCCTGAAATCCAAGGGACTCGGTGAGTGTATCACCGAGAACAATAATGCCAATGAAAAGGATCGTTACAGAGCCATCTTGATCATTCCTCATCATCTAGCTGAGAGTCTCAAGGATCAATACCTAACCATTGAGAATCCACTAGATCTTTGGAATGAATTGAAATCGAGATATGATCACCAGAGAGCGGTGATCTTACCAAAAGCTCGGTTTGATTGGACGAATCTGAGGATCCAAGACTTATAACTCTGTACTGTTTAAGATTATTTCTAAAATGAAAATGTGTGGTGAAAGTATTACGGAACAGGATATGCTTGAGAAAACCTTTTCCACTTTCCATGCAAACAATGTGTTGTTACAACAACAGTACCGAGAGAAAGGTTTCAAAACCTATGCTAATCTTATTTTTTTGTCTCTTGCTCACTGAGTAGAACAATGAATTACTAATGAGAAACAGTCAGATGAGACCACTTGGATCAGCTCCACTACCTGATGCACACACTACAGAGGACAATAAAGAGTCCAACCACGTCCAAGGAAATGACCAGGATGGCCGTGGTCGAGACAAATCGAACGGACGTAGCCGCGGTCGAAGATCTTTTGGCCGTGGGTGAGGAAATGGCCGAGACCATGGACGGGACCGTGGCTCATTTGGAAGAGGCCATGGTCGTGGCCGTGGATCTTCTTTCAAACCCCAACACTCGACTAAATCAGAGAAATACGTGTGCCATAGATGTGACAATGGGGTAAGACTTGTAGGACTCCCAAGCATCTAGTTGACCTCTATCAAGAGAGTTTGAAAGGGAAGAATCCGGAAGCCCATATGACTTACCAAGATGATGAAAATGACTTCAATCATGAGAAAGACGATCTTATGGATTATGAAACTTCAGATTGTCCAAAAAAAAAAAAACTATATTTGCATTCTCTATTCATCTACACTATGCCAAGATCAGTATGATAGAGGCAATAGTCTTGGTAACCAGAATGGTTTACCCACGAAATTGTACACTTTATGGTATGACCGGATTGGCCATCCTTGTCCAAAACATGATGCGAAATTGATATTGGAAAAGGCACAAAGAGTTATCCCATAGAATCTCACGTGTGTAGCATGAACACAAGGGAAACTCATTAGGCCATGATGTCCCAAAGCACTTAAAGATTATAGTATGTCCATGAGGAGGCACTGAGGACAAATCCGCACATGTCCGTACTATATATAGCTTGGCTGAATCCTTTTATAAATCTGTATTGGCCATTACCTATAGGTCCAAACTCTCAGTCTAAGGCTTGGGGACACACGAATTTACATGCATCTTAACTAATAAGCATCAGACCATTAAGTGAGCATAGATATTCCCATCTCAAATTTATTACGGGTCATGAGCCAGACATATAACATCTTGAGATATTTGGATAAGCCACCACAAATATATGTGCCGTCTAAGATGGATCCTTAGAAGAGGATGAGGATGGGGATATATGTTGGATATGAATCTCCCACAAATAATGAAGTACCTTGAGCCAAATATGGGTGATCTATTTAGTGGCCAAGAACACGGATTGCAAAGTTTAATGGATCCGACTATCCAACATTAGGGGGATAAAATAATAAGCTGGTAAGAGAAACAGAATGGTATTGACCATCATTGTCTTGGCAAGATCCTCGGACTGTGAAATAGACGTCCAAAGATTATACATTTACAAAGCTAGCTAATCAAATGCCAGACACATTTGCTGACCCGAAAAAGAATGACTAAGTCATATATAAACCAGCTTGTAAAGCA
>NW_013617629.1:3226-9222 GCF_000695525.1 Brassica oleracea var. oleracea | reverse complement strand
AGAGACACAGTCAAGTTGCTACAGAGTCTATACAAGATAGACCAATAAGTTCCAAAAGATAAGAATCCTCGGAAACAAAAGAGAAAGGTGCATAGAATGATAAAACAAATCTGAGGTCAAGGAAACCATCCCAGACATATAGATAAGGCCGGCCGGCTCTAAGGTACAAGTACCAAACAACGTAGCTTGGGACGCCAAGCTGCAAGGTATTAAAGGTCCTGATAATAATGAATCTCAATCGATTATTGTTAGTCAAAGAATCACGTTTTCATTATTTGACGGTGACGGCATGGAAGGTGATGTTAGGCGGCTGAAATTGTTGACGTTGGTTTTGTCAAAGATTGTGAGCTCACCAAACACCTTCTTCATGCTTATAAAAGGAGAGCTGAGGTGAAGAGGAAAGACATCCCGAAACAAGAAAAGAGAGAGAGAACTAGAGAAGAGAAAAAGAAGAAGAAGAAGAAGAAAAAAAAATTCTCACAAAAAATCTTCTTTAAGAAATTACGAGTAATTTCTGAGTGTATTTGGGATCGGAGTGTGAGTTGTGAGCTTGTAAAATTTCCTTGGTTGATAATAAAAGATCTGTAGCAGGTCCGGAGACGTAGGCAACATTGGCCAAACTCCGTTAACAATTTTGTGTGTACTCCTTTCCCGCTCCCATAACTTCTGGTTTACCGCAAAATTTGACTGCATATTTCCCAACAACTGGTATCAGAGCTTGAGTTACAGAGATCGGTCAATTTTTTTGCGGAGTTACTATTTACGTGAACAGTAATTCGTGAATAGTGAATTTTGTCGGTAACATTGGTTTGTCGACAAAGGTGTTATAGTACACGGTGGTTCCAGAAATGATGGGAGGCGAAGACATTTCGGCACACAGTATCGGGAAATTTGACGGTACAGATTATGCATTTTGGAGAATGCAAATTGAAGATTATCTGTACGGAAAGAAGCGTCCTCAACCGCTGAGCAAGAAGCCTGAGAAGATGGATCAGGATGAGTGGGAGCTCCTTGACAGACAAGTTCTAGGTGTTATAGGGTTAACACTGTCGAAAAACGCTGCTCACAACGTTGCGAAGGAGAAGACCACGGAAGGACTCATGAAAGTTCTCTCGGATATGTATGAGAAACCTTCGGCAAACAATAAGGTGTTTCTCATGAAGAAACTCTTTCATTTGAAGATGGAAGAAGGTGGCCTGGTTGCTGTACATGTGAACGAGTTCAACACGATTGTCAACCAACTGTCATCAGTTGAAATCGAGTTTGATGATAAAGTGCGAGCACTGATTCTAATGGCATCTCTGCAAAATAGTTGGGAGCCGATGAGAGCAGCGGTTAGTAATTCTGTGGGTACTCAGAAGCTTAAGTTCAATGATGTTAGAGATCATATCCTTTCTGAGGAAGTTCGAAGGATAGACTCTGGGGAGGCATCAACGAGCTCTGCTTTCAACGTGGAAAACAGAGGGAGAAACCCAGATAGAAATAACCGGAGTAATGGCGGATCGAAGTCAAGGAATGGACGGGGCCAGTCCAAATTCAGACAGCCTGTAGAGTGGTGGAATTGTGGAAAGCCCGGTCACATTAAGAAGAATTGCCGAGCACCACCGAAGAAGGAAGACAGCACTAGAGGCGGAGCCAATGCAGTGACACGTGAAATCGCTGATGCATTGGTAGTGTGTGTTGATTCCCATGTCTGTTGATTCCCCGAGGAAAATTGAAGCTCGTGATGCAGCTACAAGTACCACCAAGGCGTCAATCTCCTATGTCGATAGCCTAGTTGATTCATGGGTGCTTGACTCAGGAGCGTCGTTCCACACCACACCGCACCATAACATTATGGAGAATTATGTTGCGGGAAATTACGGAAAGGTATATCTTGCTGATGGATTACCTTTGGACATAGTTGGTATTGGAGATATCAACCTGAAGATGTCAGATGGACGTGTGTGGAAGATTACAAAGGTCAGACATGTGCCAAAGTTGATGCGAAATCTTATCTCAGTAGGTCAACTTGATGATATGGGGCACGATGTTAATTTTGGTGGTGGAGCCTGGAGAGTCAAGAAAGGTTCCATGGTGGTGGCCAGAGGTCATAAAAGAGGCACTCTTCATATGAGGACAAGTTATCAAGACACTGTTATTGTTGCCGAGAATGCCAAACAGACCAAGTTGTGGCATTGTAGGTTGGGACACATGAGTGAGAAAGGGATGAAACTCATGGTGGAAAATGGCGCTCTTCCGGATCTGAAGACGGTGGATCATCAGATGTGTGAAAGTTGCATCCTTGGGAATCAGAAACGAGTTAGTTTCTCTAAAGGAGGAAGAAATCAAAAATCTGAGAAGTTAGAGCTGGTGCACACTGACGTGTGGGGACCCGCTCCTGTTGCATCGCTGGGAGGTTCATACTACTATGTGACCTTTATTGATGACTCCACAAGAAAAGTGTGGGTTTACTTCATGAAGAACAAGCATGAAGTGTTTTCGGTTTTCAAAATATGGAAAGCCATGGTTGAGATTGAGACGAATCTCAAGTTGAAGTGTTTAAGGTCTGATAATGGTGGAGAGTACATCAGCGACGAGTTCAAGAGATATTGCGCTGATAATGGGATCAAGATGGAGAAGACTATTCCTGGAACGCCTCAACAGAATGGAATAGCAGAAAGGATGAACCGAACCTTGAATGAGCGTGCAAGGAGCATGAGATTGCACTGTGGATTGCCAAAGACGTTTTGGGCAGATGCAATCAATACCGTAGCCTTCTTAATAAACAGAGGACCGTCCGTACCGTTGGGATTTAAGAACCCTGAAGAAGTTTGGAGCGGAAAGAAAGTAAATCTTTTTTATCTAAAGGTGTTCGGATGCTTAGCTTATGTTCATATTGATGATGCTGCAAGAAGTCAACTTGGCTCGAAGTCTAAGAAGTGTTACTTCATCGGCTATGGTAACGCGGAGTTTGGTTACCGGTTTTGGGATGATGAAAATCGAAAGATCATCCGCAGCAAGAATGTTGTGTTCAACGAAGAAGCGTTGTACAAGGATAAGCTAAAAGAAGGCACAGGGAGGAAAGAGCCTGAAGCTGTTGACTTAGAAGATATCCTGACACCGGAGTTGCCACAGGATACCGCAACAGCAGAAGAAGAAATCTCTCAAGACGAGAGTGGTGAGGCTGAAGAAAGTGATGATTCAGAAGTGGTCCCATATACACCAGTCACGGAGTTACGACGGTCAAGCAGAATCATCAGAAAGCCAGTAAGATTCTCTCCATCGCTCAACTACATTCTGCTCACAGACAGAGGCGAGCCTGAATGTTATGAGGAAGCTATGCAAGATGATGAGTCGATCAAGTGGGAGCTTGCAATGAACGACAAAATGAACTCGTTGTTATCCAATCACACGTGGGAGTTAGCAGATTTGCCTAAGGAGAAAAAGGCATTGCCTAACAAGTGGATCTACCGAATAAGAGAAGAACCTGATGGAAGTAAGCGCTATAAAGCGAGGCTTGTTGTGAAGGGATTCCAACAAAAAGAAGGCGTTGACTACACTGAAATCTTCTCTTCTGTAGTCAAGATGGTGACCATCAGAACGGTTCTTGGGCTGGTAGCACAAGAAGATCTGCATCTTCAACAGATGGATGTGAAGACGGCATTTCTTCACGGTGATTTGGATGAGGAAATTTATATGAAGCAACCCGAAGGCTTTGAGATCAAAGGGAAGGAAAGCCTTGTTTGCAAGCTGAAAAGGAGTTTGTACGGCTTAAAACAAGCTCCAAGACAGTGGTATAAACGGTTTGATAGCTTTATTAAAGGCGTCGGTTTCTTGAGGTGTGAAGCTGACCACTATTGCTACTTCAAGAGGCTTGAAGAGTCCTACTTGATATTGCTCCTATATGTCGATGACATGCTGATAGTAGGAGCAGACTTGCACGAGATCAATAGCTTGAAGACGAAACTCTCAGAAGAGTTTGCGATGAAAGACCTTGGAGAAGCAAGACAGATTCTAGGGATGAGAATCAGTAGGAGCAAGGAAGGTCTTAAGCTATCACAAGAGGAGTATGTGAAGAAAGTCCTCAAGAGGTTTAACATGGATGACGCGAAGCCAGTTAGTACTCCCCTGGCAAATCACTTTCAGTTATCCAGAGAGCAGTCTCCAAAGACTGAAGACGAGATGGAATATATGGATAAAATTTCATATGCTTCTGCTATTGGCAGATTGATGTACGCGATGATATGTGCAAGGCCAGACATTGCACATGCAGTGGGTGTCGTCAGCAGATTTATGAGCAATCCAGGAAATGAACATTGGGAAGCCGTTAAGTGGATTTTCAGATCCCTGAAAGGAAATCCAAGCTTATCGCTATGTTTCACGAAGTCTAAGACGGGATTGCAGGGATATGTTGATGCTGACAATGGAGGTGACGTTGATAGCACGAAGAGCACAACCGAGTATGTCTACACTTTTGGCGGTACTGCAATTTGTTGGGTTTCAAAGTTGCAGAAAATTGTATCTCTATCAAGATGTGAAGCTGAGTATGTTGCGGTAACGGAGGCAACAAAAGAGATGATATGGCTATAGTCTTTTCAAGAAGAGCTAGGCCATGACCAAGGGAAATGTGTGTTATACTGTGATAGCAAAAGTGCCATCGATTTGGCAAAGAATCTGGTTTACCATGCTCAAACGAAGCACATACATCATCGGTATCATTTCATCAGATCAGCGTTGGAAGATGAAATGTTGGTGCTTGAGAAGATCCCAGGAAACAAGAATCTGGCAGACATGCTGACGAAAGTCGTGTCGTATGATAAACTGAGGTTGTGTGCAACCTCAGTTGGCTTGTTGGAGTAACAAGCTGAGAAGACCTTCTACATTGATCAAGGTGTGAAGACAGATTGAAATCAGTCTTCAAGTGGGAGATTGTTAGTCAAAGAATCACGTTTTCATTATTGGACGGTGATGGCATGGCCGGTGATGTTAGGCGGCTGAAATTGTTGACGTTGGTTTTGTCAGAGATTGTGAGCTCACCAAACACCTTCTTCATGATTATAAAAGGAGAGCTAAAGTGAAGAGGAAAGACATCCTGAAACAAGAAAACAGAGAGAGAACGAGAGAAGAGAAGAAGAAGAAAAAAAAAAAATCTCACAAAAAATCTTCTTTAAGAAACTACGAGTAATTTCTGAGTGTATTTGGGATCAGGGTGTGAGTTGTGAGCTTGTAAAATTTCCTTGGTTGATAATAAAATATCTATAGCAGGTCCGAAGACGTAGGCAACATTGGCCGAACTCCGTAGACAATTTTGTGTGTGTGCTCCTTTCCCGCTCCCATAAATTCTGGTTTACCGTAAAATTTGACCGCGTATTTCCTAACAATTATATCATGTCTGGAACATAATGGAACACAATAAGGAATGTCGACATAAGATGATACAATATAGCACTTGAATTTATGAATATAAGCGAGGATCATGAACCCACGTCAATATAAGAGTGCGCACTCGTAGAACAGATTGAATGGAAACGTGGGGTTAAATAGTTTAAAGAAGAAAGGCGTATTTGGCCATATGATTAAGACCCATATGATGTTAAAACCAGTGGATATAAATGGGTCTTGTGAGGAATATAAATCGTGAGATATAAAGCTAATGTTGCACAAGGATTCTCACAAAAACCAGTAATAGATTATGAGGAGATATACTCCCATGTGGTGGATGCAACTACTTTTAAGATTTTTTATAAGTCTGGCTATATAAGAGAGAAAATTAAACTTGCAGCAAACTGATGTAGTGACTGCATATTTATATGGTCCACTGGATAATGAAAGTACTAGAGGGTATTGAGCTGAATGTACAGCAAGTTCTCGAGAACAATATTGATAATCATCGAAATATATGATCTGAATATCCTAGGAACCTCTGGATACAATTTCCCAAACGGTTGAATACCTTAAGAAAGAATTCGAGATGAAAGATCTCGGGAAAACAAAATTCTGTTTGGGATTACAAC
>NW_013617629.1:184-2275 GCF_000695525.1 Brassica oleracea var. oleracea | reverse complement strand
TTCATCATGGTTTTGTCCCACTGGGTTTTCCTGATAAGGTTTTAATGAGGCAACATTAAGCGTATTACAATCTATGTATGGTTATGGCATCCAAGGGAGAGTGTTATAAATCAATTGGTGGATGTCCATAACCGGCCCGGTCTATAACCGGCGCATACACTTAGAGAGAGAGAGACGGCCCAATCCTAGAGGGAGAGAGGCGGTCGCGAGACTTGGAGAGGAGAGAGAGGCGGCTACAACTTGCCTATTTCTTAATTCGTTTATGTTTATAATTTGTAATCTTTCCTATTATTGTATTTCCATTTATCTTTCTTGTAACCCCTATATAAAGGGAACACTTATTCATTAATTATATACAGAAACTTACAGTTCTAAATCCTTAAGTTTACAACATTAATAAATTTATCTAATTATTTAATCAAACTTGTTAATCAATAAAATGCATTTAAAATAAAAATTACTAAATCAAATTTAGTTTAGAGTTTAAACCATTAACATTGAAATAGTTTGAACATAGTACTTAAATAAAGTTTAAAAACAGCAAATAAAACTACAAAACGCAAGCATAATAATTTCTTCATCTAGATCAAGCAATTCTGAAAGTGCCAAGTTCTGCAAATATTTTATAACCTTATCTTTGCCAGCTTTGTCATTCTCCCTCCAACTTCAGAATCTTCTCGGTTGCATAGCAATCTTCTAATCTACTACTGCTGTCTTCAGTTTGTAATCTGTAATTGTGATTCTTGGTCCAAATTAGACATTAACTAGCTGAAGCTACTTGTCCTGGATCTGGCATTGTTCCAAATCCAAAAGGTGACCTTTAATCACATCGTTTTCCTGTAAAATGAGAAGCATATAAGAAGACCAAAAAACTGATAACTATGAAAACTAAATTACCATGAATACTAAGAGTGTTGATCTCTGCCTGGGTAAGAAAGAAATCAATCTTAATGAAAGTTTACTTAAGAAAATCCTTTAAAATACTTAAACATATAAGTTATTGCAAATCAATCAATTATATAAAAAAAACATTTACCAGTTGCGTTTGAGTAGTCATCATCTGAGAATCAGTGTGGATGGAGATATTTGCGCCGCTGAACGTGAGAAGAAGAAATTAAGAGAAAGTGTAGATTAAGTTAAAGATATCTGATTTTTTTAACTAAACCCACTACACATATTTTTGACCATTTTCTGACCACTGCACAAATTAGAAGAAATGGTTAATTTTATTTAAAAACTCTGACCATTTTCCATTCTTTTTCTGATCATTTTTTTTTTGACGATATTAAAATCTTTTGTCCATTTTGTTTAATCATCATAAAATGGTCAGTTTGTGGTCGGAAATAATTTTGACCAATTTATATGGTTAGGAATTTGGTCAGAATATGCTATGCTTTCTTGTAGTGAGCTTTGATCAACAAGATAAAGCCAATGGACTTAAACCACTTGATTCTTTATATTCTTCATGTAAAGTAAAATATTTTTTTAATAGATGTTTTTTTTATAATCGGGTTAAAAGAAAGATTGTATAACAGTAATAATAGATGTTAACAAATACAAATTATTAGCAAATAATTAGTTCGGTCGGTGATGCAGAATACTCAAAGGATATTGGACAATGACTCGACTGAACACCAATTTTGGTCTCAACCATTTGATTCCCTGTGTCAGTGCAACCATTTACATGATTTATGTATTTAATGTTTAATATGAAACAAAACAATTAATAAATAAATTTAACAATTTATTGTAACATTTGGCGCTCTTTATTTGAGTTTCCTTCCACAAGAAAACACAATCTTAACGAGGGCGGTTTTCCTCGTTATTTCGTCGTAAAAGAGGCTTTACGACGAATTAGCGAGGAAACGCGTTTGCTCGTTACACGTCCGTCGTAACACATAATTCCTCGCTAATTCGTCGTAACTTAGCGAGGAATATATTTCGTCGTAAAGACGAAGTAGGGCGATTCGTCGTAAAGACCACGTCAATATTTCACGTAAGGACGTCGCTATAATACCTCGTAAATACCTCAAAAATAGTTCCTCGTAACCTACACGTAAATACCTTGAAAGAGTTTCCTCGCAAAATACA
>NW_013617629.1:0-151 GCF_000695525.1 Brassica oleracea var. oleracea | reverse complement strand
TAAAATGGTCGTAAACATTTCCTCGTTATTTCCTCGTAAATAATTCCTCGTAAAATACTCGTAAACTGTTTCTCGTCATTTCCTCGTAAGATTTCCACATAAAGAGGTCATACATTAGCTACGAATTTACTTCGTTTTTATTATTTTACAG
>NW_013617628.1:20537-32642 GCF_000695525.1 Brassica oleracea var. oleracea | reverse complement strand
TAACCCGTATAAAACTGTCTATAACTTATCAAAGCTTATATCACTCTTGAACAAATTTTTGAATCATCATAACTGAAATCGAAAACTCAAACTCTTGACCTTGTGCATATACAGTAAAAACTCTATAAATTAATATATATATATATATATATATATATATATAAATCTTATATATATATATATATACATATATAAATTATTAATTTATGATTTTGATAAAGACTATATATTCACATAAGATTTTCTAAAAAAATATTATCTTATCATTTCATCAATTTGTATTATATTTTAACTGGCTTAACTCGGAACCAAAGAAATTTATTAATTTAGCGTGTTTATTAATATATTGAGTATTAGTTTATAGAGTTTCTACTGTATGATAGGAATTACCACATGTGGCAACACAATTTTGAATAAATTCACAAACATATTTAAAACGGAAAAAAAAAGACCAAGAAAATTACATATTCACAAAGACAATAACATATTTTTATAAAGTTGAAAAGTTAAAACCAACCATTGCTAATGTTTGACTAATCAATTTTTAAAGAGATGTAGTGACAAAGTGTATAATGAATATAATGTAGAATTGTGTATCTCTTATTCATCCACCAAGAGGTGTTTATATACAACATCCTTAGCATAACCTAGTTAGGAAAAGGAAATACATAGATCGTATAAATACCAAGAATATAGGAAACTTTATATTTATCCTAATCCCAATACTCCTCCTTAAGTTGGCAATGACGGTGTCCGAATGCCTAACTTGAACAATAAGTAATCAAATGTAGGCGTAGGTAATGCCTTGGTGAGGAGATCCGCAGGTTGATGCTTAGTAGAGATATGTTCCGTCGTGAGAAGCTTGGATTGAACAGCATCACGTACTGTATGACAGTCATTCTCAACATGTTTCGTCGTCTCATGAAAGACAGGATTCTTGGCGATGTAAATGGCCGATTGACTGTCACAAAACATACGCATTGGTTGAGGATGAAAGAAACCGAATTGAGACAGCAGGCATTTAAGCCACTTTAGCTCACACGTAGTATCAGCCATAGACCGGTATTCTGCTTCAGCAGATGAACGTGAGACAGTACGCTGCTTCTTTGTCTTCCAAGAGACAAGAGAATCACCGAAGTAAACAACATAGGCACTCAATGACCGGCGTGTAATAGGACAGGCAGACCAATCAGCATCGCAGTAAGCAGTAAGTTGCAAATCACACAAAGAGGATAGCATAATATTCTGGTCCGGAGTCCCTTTCAAGTAACGTACAACCCTCAAGGCAGCCAGCCAATGATCTACACGAGGCTTTTGCAAAAACTGAGAAAGGAGATGAACAATATAACTTAGTTCAGGTCGAGTAAACGTCAAATAGATGAGGCAACCAACTAGACGTCTGTATTTGCCGGGATCAGTAAGCCACGGGCTTTTAGACAGTGGAAGCTTGTGATTAAGCTCCGTAGGAACTGGAGATGGTCTAGCACCTAGGAGACCACATTCCGCAATCTAAAGCATATTTTCTCTGCGACACAAAGATACCTTCAGGTCCTCTAGCAACTTCGAGACCAAGGAAGTAATTGATTTTTCCCAAATCTTTCATTTTGAAGTGCTTGTTAAGGTAGGTTTTAAACCGCTGAATCGTAGAAATATCGTTGCCTGCAATAATGAAGTCATCGACATATACGAGTATATGAAGACATATATTTCCTTGGATAAGTGAGAACAGAGAATAGTCTTCATAACTCTGAGTAAAACCGAAAGCAAGAAGTGTAGTACTGAGCTTTGAGAACCAACACCTAGGAGATTGTTTCAAACCATAGAGTGATTTGCGAAGCCTGCAGACTTTGGATGGATCAGAAGATCGGAAGCCTGGTGGTAATTCCATGTATATTTCCTCCTCTAGGTCCCCATGTAAAATTGCATTCTGAACATCCATCTGATGTACCTCCCAACGCTTTGCTGCTCCTAGCTTAAGTAGAAACCAAACAGTATTCATCTTTGCTACAGGAGCAACTGTATCTTTGTAGTCTCGACCTTCCTTTTGTCTATTTCCATGCGCCACCAGTCGAGCTTTGGGTCGCTCTATTGTACCATCAGCTCTATATTTGTTGGAATAGAGCCATTGACAACTAATGGCCTTCTTCCCCGGGGGTAAGATAGTGACGTCCCAAGTATGGTTGTATTCTAAGGCAGTGACCTCGGCTTTCATAGCGCCTTTGAAGCGTTCATCGAGTATTGCTTCATTAAAGGTTGCAGGAACGTAATCCGAGGTGATCTGAGCAAGAAATGCCTGATGTTTCTCTAAAAAAACAGAGGAAGACAAGTAGTCAGCGATAGGATACAGTGTCTTACCTGAGACCGTTGGTAGAGAACTCTGATCAGACGAAGATAGAACATGAGAGGGGTTTGTAGACGCTGTAGTATGAGCAACAAAATTTTTGAGTAGAATGGAAGGCTTTTTGGCACGATGACCACGACCAAGTACTTCCAATAGACCTGGAGATTTAGTGTGGTCAGTCTGTTCTGATTCTGAAGTTGATGTCGTAGGTAACACGGCCTGAGTCAGAGATGTAGTTGGAGACAGAGGCAGTGGATCAGGAGTTATAGAAGTAGTAGGTGACGTCAGTGGAGGTAGAGTCTCAATAGTAGAAGAAGAGTGTGTAGAATTTTGAGTTGTTACAAGTGGAAGGGACGAGTCTGTTGGCTCAACCAAAGTAATAGGCTGCGATGCGGGCGTGCTCCCTCTAGATGGAAACGTTGGGAGTAGCCAATCGTCCATTACGTCCTCTTGCATAACTGGTGGTGTAACATACTCTGTATCAGGAAGCCCTGAAAACTTGTTTTCGAAGAAAAGAACATCACGGCTTATGAAGAATTCATTTGTTTCTGGATCATATAGTCGCCATGCTTTCTTGCCAAAGGGGTAACCGACAAACAAACACTTGCGACTCCTAGCACCAAATTTATCTTTATCTCTCGCACGCCTATGTGCATATGCAAGACATCCAAAAATGCGAAGTTGATCAAAGACTGGAGGTTTACCGTGAAGCACCTCATATGGCGTTTTGCCATCTAAACCCTTCGTAGGAGTACGGTTAATAAGATGAGCAGCGGCCAAAATACTTTCTCCCCAAAACGTGGAAGGAAGATGTGCTTGGAAGAGGCAAGCACGAGCCACATTTAGTATATGCCGGTGTTTCCGTTCGACACGGGCGTTTTGTTGTGGTGTATCAATGCAAGAAGTTTGATGTACAATCCCCTGCTCCTGAAAATATTTCCGAAGGACTGTAAATTCTGTACCATTATCCATGCGAATCACTCGAACTAGACGTCCGAATTGCCTTTCCAACATGGTACAAATGTTCTTAAGTAGAGTAGCAACTTCTGATTTTTCAAGCATCAAATACGTCCATACTGCGCGAGAGAAATCATCAACTATAGTAAGAAAGTATATGGCACCATAAGATGCTGGTGTGCGATATGGTCCCCAAACATCACAATGAATAAGTTCAAAAGGTGCAGAAGCTTTATTAAGACTATCGGGAAAGACCCGTCGAGTTTGCTTAGCTTGAAAACAAATATCGCATTAACTAGAATCAGAAAAATCTATAATAAGGGATTTAAAAGCCGGTAATGAAGATAGAATTTTGTATGACGGATGCCCAAGACGACGATGCCACAGAACTGAAGAATCTGAAGACTTTGTAGCCCCATGAACTCGTGCAACTTTGAGTCCCGTAAAGTAGTACACCCCCTCACGTTCTTCACCGGCTCCAATCAGAGTCCTCGAAAAACGGTCCGATAAAACACACAATGTATCAGTAAATATCGCCATACAGCCCGTTTGTTTCAATAATTTGGAAACACTAATGAGAGTACAATGAAAGTCGGGCACTTAAAGGACATCATGCAACATGTAATCTTTGCTAAGTTGCAAAGTTCCCTGTTTAGTGGCCGAAGAGTTACGACCATTAGGCCATAGAACTGATGAAGTAGATATGTCATGTACATCATGTAGTAAGGCGAGATTGCCTGTCATGTGGTGCGATGCGCCTGTGTCAATAATAACATCAGTAAGTGTAGTTTTACCAGACAAACGTTCGGACGAGAGGTTGCTCTGTTGGTTTTGTAGAAGCGTGATCAAGGACGCAATCTGATCAGCATTGATAGAAGTTGATGCCTGAGTTGCATTTGCTCGACCGCGACCGCCACGGCCTCTGTTAGAGTTGGAACGACCTCCACGTCCACCACGAGTACCAGAGGTGGAGTTGTTTTGTCTCTCAAGATACCATTCCGGGAACCCATGTACTAGAAACCACTCAGAAATATAATGCCCCGTCCTGCCACAATGTGTGCACGTACGAGCTGGACTCCTTGAGCGTGAAGGTGTAGAGTTGTTTACCGAAAACGACAGATCCTTTGAGGTCTCGTTTTTATCAGAGAAACCTAAAGCATCGGTTCGTTGTTCTGTAGATCGAGTTGTGATCATGTTCTGCTCCTCACGAATTACTCTGGAGTAGACTAGATTAAGATCAGGTAAAGGGTCCTCGTCTGTGATCCGTGACCTAATAGACATAAAGCGTGAGTCATCAAGCCCAAAGAGGAACTTGTGAACGCAAGCATCTTCTTTGTCTTTTTCAATATCAGCAGCCGCAGCACATGTACACGTACATATAGTTTTGAGATTCTGAAGTTCCTCCCATAGTTTCGTGAGCCTGCCGTAGTATTCTAGAACCGATTGTCCATCCTGCTTGCAGTTAGCAATAGCATCCTGGAGTTGATGAACTCTAGTCCCATTCTTGACAGAGAAACGCAATTTCAAAGATTCCCATAGTTTATGAGCATCCGGTACATGTGCAACAGTCGAACGAACTTTTGAATCAATCGACGTATGAATCCATCCGACGATCATTGAATTTACTGCCAGCCACCGTGCTAAATCAGGACTATCCTCCGATGGTTTTGATATTGTTCCATCAATAAATCCAAGTTTCTGCTTAGCTTGTAAAGAATTTCGAAGCTCCGTCGACCACTCCTTGTAATTTTCATGAGTTAGAAGGACAGATGTGATAAGAACCCCGGGGTTATAGGACGGATGGAGGTGATAAGGTGATAGCTCCGGAGGAACGCCTGTAGTTGCGGAAGTAGAAGTAGTAGTAATAGATATCTAGAACGATAAAATTAGAAGTAGAAGAAGACTTAGATCAAACGTTGATGAGTTTGATTTAAAAGAAATTTTGGTAAGATCTTAGCTCTGATACCATATAATGAATATAATGTAGAATTGTGTATCTCTTATTCATCCACCAAGAGGTGTTTATATACAACATCCTTAGCATAACCTAGTTAAGAAAAGGAAATACATAGATCGTATAAATACCAAGAATATAGGAAACTTTATATTTATCCTAATCCCAATAAAGTGATGGTAGGAGTTTTCAAGGCTGCTAAAACAAATGTTGTAATATAAGTGAATGTCGAACCAATTCTAAGGGATTTCAAAGTACTGAGAATTCAAGTACTCACTTAATCTAAGTGCAACCAATGATTTAAAAGGTTTCTAAAATAGTTATCAATGCTAATGAAGCTGCAGAATAATAAAAGAGGTAAATGAGTTAACTTTCTTAACTAAGGGAACAGAGAACTCATGGGGATAGGGATTAGACCTTGGGTGATAAAGTTTCGAACTAGGGATGACAAACTATCAATCAAACTATCAACCTTAAGCTTAGACACAATTATAAACAAGCTCTATGTCTAGATGAATGTTCATTTACTAACACATTTCAAACATCAAACGTCTTTGTTGAATAATATGAAAACAATCATTACTAACAAGTCTAATGGCTTTCTTAGCACCTCTAACAACAAATATCTTTGGTAAAGTGTGCTAAAAGCTTAGAAGAGTTGTCTCAGGCATTTCATCAAACACCTTTTGGGTGGGAAATGCCTAAGGATCAACTTTTAAGAGGCCAACTCAGAAGATGCATTATGAATACTCTACTAGCAAGGATTAAGAATGATCTACACTAAAACATCCTAACTCTAACCTAAGCACCCTTAATCTCCTTAACCCATGAATTCAAAAGGTGATTACTCACTAATCTCCATGATTTCTCTTAAACCCATATTGGATTTCAGATTAATCATGTAGAGAAATACATAGAATTGGTATGAAAAACAACAGGATTGCAATAACAAAATGATTAATCGATTCAAGAGATGAACTTTCCAAGAGGTTTTTTGGTGGTTTTATTTTTGATAAAAGATAATCTGCCTCCAATGGCTTACAAAAGGTACTTAAGCATAGGTTTAGAAAGTGTAAAACGTGCATAACAAAATGACCAAAAGGCCCTTAGATAAATCATAAGTTCGACCAAATAGACGACGCGCAGCGACCTCGGGGGGTCGCTCCGGGAGGTCGCTCTGAGGCGCTTCCAAACGATGAAATGGCGAGCGACCTCGGCACGTTGCTCCGGGAGGTCACTCTGGGTGTTGGGAGCGACTCAGGTCTTCGCTGCTAGACGTCGTTCCGGGTCTATTTTTGCACTCCAAAACAATGAAATGGCGAGCGACCTCGGCACGTCACTCCGGTAAGGTTGCTCTGAGAGGTAGGGCACAGAGAGTTCATGGCGCGCTCCGGTAGGTCGCTCCCATGCACTGCTCGTCCAATGATCACCTTTATCACCTCTTTTGGGCTCCAAATGCACCCAAATATCTCCAAGAACTCCATGTGGTACTCTAATACCTAATAAAGACTCATGTATGCAAAATGTAACCTAAACATGGCTAAATCCTAGTCTATATGATCAAAATGCACATGGGTGAATGGATAACACAATGGAAATATGCAAGATATCAACTCTCTCAAACTTGTTCTTTTACTTGTCCACAAGTGAAATTTCTAGAACTCATAGGGAGAGAGGTTTGAAGGTGGGAGCTCATAGCCAAACGAAACACAACTCACTACAAGAAATATTGGTTTTGATAGCAGTAGAGGATAGCGTTTTTTGTCTTTCTGCTATGGTTGACATACCTGTTAGTTTTAGATAGCTTTTGTATATTTTGAAACGTTATGTTAGAGTAGTATATTTGGAAAAGTTATGATAGCGGATGTTTAATAGCAAAATAAGTAAAACGCTATGTTTGGTTTATCTAATCCCTAAACCCTAAACAAGTTTTAAACCCTAAACTCCAAGTATAAACCTTAAAAATCTTATATTCTCATACTATAACTTCAAATCTTGAATTTTAACTCAAATTTATTCTTTTTAAGTTTAATATATAACTCCCAAACACACAAACCTTAATTCCTCAGTCAAACTCTATACCCTAAATCCTAACATGAAACATATATAAACTATACATCCAATACATATAAATTTCAAATCTAAAATTTTATTAATCTAACAAATTTTAAATCTAAATCTTAATCACAAATCCTTATATAGTAACTATAACCCTTGTACTTTCAAAAGTTTTAACCCTAAAATCAAAACACAAAACACTTTACAAAAACTAATTATAAAAACCCCATTATGCAGTTTTTGAAAATCATATAACCACAAAAATCTAATCAAAATTTATATTTCATATGTTAAATTACAATATATAATCTTTACATTTAGGCAATTTATAAAACAATTAAAAAGAAATCTAAAAACAATTTTATTGCTTCTTTTTATGACCATTGATTGATTCTAATCTAAGGGCTGAAATTATTCTTTTGTCTATCTCCAACCTTCTCTGTCATTCGTTAATTTTTTTTCTCAAAGATCACGGTTCTTAGCCATTGATGCAACGTAATCCAAAGGCCACAATTTAGTCTTTCTCACTTATCTTCTCCTATACGACTTTTTATTTTTCTTTCTTCAGCAACAACATCGACAATGAACCCAATGAGGGCGAAGCAATTGGTTGTTGGACCACCATTTAAGAAGAGACGACGGCACCGGTCTGAGTTCGTCGCTGTCATCACCGGTATCGAACTCGGATGGAGCATGGTGGTGCTCAGTAGCGAGGGTGATTTCTGCAACGGCGGCGAAGAGAGGAGGCGTGAAGAGTTCGAGGTGGGGATGAAGTGTTGTCAAAGCAAAGCCCTCGCATCATCGCAGTGCTCATCCTCTTGTCCGGTGACGTTTTAAAACTCCTGAAACAGGTTCGATTGTTGTGACTCTCTCTCTCAGCATCTGTGTTTTCGTAATTTTGGGTATTGATTTTTAGTGTTTTCAGATCTGTTTATCCATGTCAGTTATGATTCCTTTGTTTTTGGAAAGCCAATGTCAGGATTACACAGGTGAAGTTTAGATTGTTCTTTTAAGATGTATCCTCGGATTTGATTAGTGAATCACGTGTTCTATTCTGAGACTTTCATTTGATTCTTAAGATGGCAAAGGAAGCTAGCGGTGGTGGTGGAGGTGAAGCCGAGCAAGAAGAAGAAGAGAGGTGGAGAAAGAGAGACGACAATAACACAAAAGGAAGAAGAGGATGCGGCGAGGTGGATGGGAGAAGACAACACATGCGGCTGAGAAGATTAGATTTAGGTTTATTTTTTAATCTGGGTTTAAGCTTCTTTTTAATTTTGGGTTTTGTTTTTGTAATACAATTTTAATTAATAAATTAATTTTAATTATAAATCAATTTTAACTTATAAATTGCTATTTCGATATATATTTTTTTTATTTTTTTTATTATTTAATAAAATAATAATAACAAAAAAGAAACGCTATAAAAAATATTTAATTGCATACACAAAAGCGCTATAATATATAACAATAAGATAGCAGTGCAAAAAACCGCTATCTAATGTGTCTGACCTACAATGACGGACGATGATACAACGCTTCATTAACCGCTATAGTATCGTTAGATAGTGTTTTTCGTCCGCTAATAAAAGTCTTTTTTCTTGTAGTGACTAGCACTCAATTCAACATCTAATCCAACATGAGCACACTCTCTTATTACATTCTAGCTTCTCTAGGCCTATCTCAACTCCTTTTCCCCTTACACTCATCATCAAGCATCCACACATTCAAATCAACCAACTCTCACATTCATTAAGCATAAAACATCAGGTGAATTCTTGCAAATGGTCAATTGGTCCAAATCATTTGGTCGGGTAAGGGAAGACTTTTTATTCAAGTGAGTCAAGAAGTTCAAGGTACATGATCTTTAAGGTGCTTTACTCTCGAAACAAGTAGCCTTGACATTGCACATAATATATCTAAGAAAGGGATCAACTCATGCATACAATGCTCAATCTCCATTGTTCTACCCTTTTCCCAAACATACAAGTTACACATTCATTTCCCAATGTCAAACCCAACTCACATCTGTCACCAAAAGATCCTAAGAACATTAACTCTTTCTCTTTGAAATCTACAAGGGATTTTTCACAACCTCAAAACATTTCATAGCTCCTAACAACTTTGCTAACCCTCTTTTTCTTTCTTTTCTTGTTTTTTTTTTTTGGGTAGGGGCCAAGACTACTCTACTTATCCCAATAAAACAATTCACTTAAACACAAAGAGTTTATTCCTTTCCTTCAAACTTTTCATTGCTCCCAAATCATAATCACAACACTCACCCCCACCTATAGCTAGACAATAGATTGCCTCCTCACTCATCAAACAATGAAAGTTTAAAAGGAGGAGAGGGTTTTGGGAGTGGTCTACCACTAGAGTTTGTCAAAAAGATTGGCATAAAGGATGTGACAACTCAAGTGTGTATAGCCATGACTCAGTACACAAGGGACCATGAGTAAGAAGCATTAAGTTCGTTCAGTTCAAAAGGTTGTAGTTGGCTTCAAAGATTGAGTTTCAGCAATTAATGAGATTCAGGAAGAGTTTTCAAGGCTCGA
The DNA here is from genome assembly GCF_000695525.1 of Brassica oleracea var. oleracea. Classification (NCBI taxonomy): domain Eukaryota; kingdom Viridiplantae; phylum Streptophyta; class Magnoliopsida; order Brassicales; family Brassicaceae; genus Brassica; species Brassica oleracea. The sequence goes on along the minus strand of NW_013617628.1, from coordinate 22,780 downwards.
AACATACAAGGCTTTTTGAGAGATGCAATAGCTATTCGAGCGCGAGGTAGTGTTCTTTACAAGGCATTTTAAATCATTGCTCTCAATGCAAGTGAATGCAACCTATATGCTCTAGACTCTCCTAAAAATGCAAGTGATGTAATCTATATGATTTTTTTTATGCAAAAAGGTATGTATGCAAGACTCAATGCAAAATCATCAAAGTAAACATGATCAAATACTTGGTAACTCCCCCAAACTTAAGTGACACAGTCTCTGTGTTGTCAAGTAGAGAGAGATACCCAAAAGAAAGCTAATACGCAAAAATGAAATGGTATATACAAGGGAAAGTAATGAAGTACCTCCTACGGGTAGTGAGTAGGGGCAGATGCCCCAGCATCGTCGTCGTCAGGTGGGAATGTGGTGTAGTAACCACCTGCTGCTGAGCTGTAGCCTCCAAACCATGGCTGGCTCTGAACTTCGTCAATCTCGACCTCACTATCAGAAGAGGCTAGGGATGGGGACTTGTTTCCTGAGTTGGAGGGTTCAATGGGTGGGTTCCTCCACTTGCACTGGAGCTGTCTAGCAGTGAGGGGGAAACCAAGATCCGTAGGCAAAGAATCACACTTCTCAATCTGAACCGGTCGTGGAGCGACCTGAGGTAGTCGCTAAGGGACGTCGCTTCTGGCTTGTTTTTCGTGTCTCAAATCGACACAAACCTGAGAGACCTCGGGATGTCGCGGTGGTGACCTCGCTCTGGAGCTGGAGCGACTTCATGTTGTCGCTCTAGGAGGTCGCTCCGAGAGTATTTTTCGAGCCCGAAAACACCATAAAGCCGAGCAACTTGTTACCCTCGTTGTTGTGACGTCGCTCCCAGCTGGAGCGACTTCGTGGCGTCGCTCTAGGAGGTCGCTCCGAGAGTATTTTTCGAGCCCCAAAACAGCTCCCACAACATTGTCACTAGCATCACACATGATCTCAAAGGGGAGATCCCAATCAGGTGGCTGGACAATTGGAGCACTGATGAGTTCACCTTTCAGCTTCTTGAAGGCTTCTAGACATTCCACATCAAAGCTGAAAGTGGCTTTCTTGCACAGCAGCCTGGTCAATGGTCTAGTGATCATGGAGAAGTCCTTGATGAATCTTCTGTAGAACCCAGCATGACCAAGAAAACTTCTGATGTCTTTCACTGTCTTTGGTGGGGGCAAACCAACCATAACATCGATCTTAGCCTTATCCACCTCAATCCCCTTCTCTGAAATCTTGTGTCCCAGCACAATCCCTTCCTTAACCATGAAGTGACACTTCTCCCAATTCAGCGCAAGTTTGGTGTCTTCACATCTCTGTAGGACCCTTACACCATGGGGGAGAGGTTTAAGCTCCACTTTAGGCACCTTAAGCTCGCTCCAGTCATCTTGATGGGTGTCCTCTTGTTGAGTGATTGAGGCTTCTTGATGAACCACTTGTGGAAGCTCCTCGTATTGATCCTTACTGACAAACCCATGGTGTGAATCCAGCATCATCCCATAGGCAGTACTCTCCAGGTTCTCAATCACTTCAACCTCTCTCTCTATCGTCAAAGCATGATGTAGAGGGTCTTCAAGTGACAACTCTTCAACGAGCTCATCAGCAAGGGCGTCCATCTCTTCAATGTAGAAGACCTGGCCTTGAACTGTTGGCTTCCTCCTCACCTCCTTGATGTCAAAGTGGAGAATGTGCCCTTTACCAAAGTGGAGATCAATCTTGCCCTCTTTCACATTAACAATTGCTCCTGCTGTAGCTAAGAAAGGTCTTCCAAGGATTAAAGGATCTGCAGCTTCCTCACCCATCTCAAGCACCACAAAGTCTGTAGGGATCTCATATTTTCCAACCATAACGGGGAGGTCCTCCAAGATACCCACAGGGTACTTCACTGAACGATCAGCCAATACCAGAGAAAGTTTACACTTCTTGTACTGAATGAAGCCAAGCTTCTTAGCAACAAAAAAAGACATCAAGCTGACACTAGCTCAAAAATCGCAGAGACATCTATCAAATACCATAGGTCCAAGAGCACAAGGTAATGTGAAGCATCCTGGATCTTCTAGCTTTTTTTGGAAAAACAAGCCTCTGGATGATGGCACTGCACTCATGAGTGAGAATCATCATGCCCTCCATCTGTTTCTTTTTTGCAGCTACAGCATCTTTCAGGAACTTGCTATATTGAGGAATCAGTATGAAAGCATCAATGATGGGCATTGTGACTTGAACTTCACTCATCTGCT